>NW_019102925.1:242475-399815 GCF_001856785.1 Myzus persicae | reverse complement strand
AATAATAATAATAATAATAATAATAAATTTTAAATTTATTAAAAAATTAATTAAAATATTTAATGTATTAAAAAATTTGAAATAAAAACTATCCTATCTTTTAAGTTGGACCAAATTACACGCGGAGTAAAAAATTTAATCAAAATCGGTAAAGTGGTTTAGGAGTCCATTGAGGACAAACATTGTGACATGAGATTTATATATATTAAGATATGCATAATAAACACTACATTAATATAATATTATGCATATAAACTCTATTATAAATTTATAACAAAATATATTAATATAATCAAGGAATATATTTTTACAACGCAGTAAAGAATTTTACATTTTAGTTACGAAATAAAAATTTAAAATTTATGAATTAATATTTATACCAATATTTCATTGAGTGGTTCCCTTAAATGTTCACCTCATACATTTTATTCACATTAATACAAAAAAGTGTATGGATAGAAAAATTATTAAAAGGTCAAAATTTAATAGAAATATAACATATTAACTAGGTAGTTCAATTTAAAATCATCAGAATTATAATAAATCGACTGCGGTTATCAAAGAAAGGTTGACGGCCGTACTGAATATACTTTTAATATAAAAAAGAGTTCTACACAATGCTTGGTGAATATGAAAAAAAAATCTCACGAGTATAATATGAATAGCTGGGGTAGTATAACATACGGTTCATTTACAAGTCATAAAAAAAAAACCTACTTCAGATTTATATTTAGTTGATGTTAGCAATAACACTACCACTCGTATAAAGTTCAAAACTAGGCCAACCAATGTTACTTTATATTTTGTACGTTTCCTATTTTTAAAAATTATATATTTATCGGTTAGACAAAATACAAAATAAAAACACGAAAAATCCATTACGTGATTTGAGGTCACCCTTAGTGTATAGTTTAATGATATAACACAAGAATCAATATTTATAATGTTTATTTAAACATACAAAGTCAAATAAAATGAAAAGTTTCTCAAATTTGTGTCATCGGTTAGTATCCAGGACAAATGTCTCCGGATGTAACGAAGCAAGTTTTGTCATAAAACATTGAACAGCTTATAAAAATAATTGTTATTGTTGCTGTTAATAATAATAGTACAGTTAAACAGTATTGTTTTAGTGTCTCACAATTGACGATAGAAAAAGTAAACTTTTTACAACGCAAACAACAATCTTCGGATTCGAAAACACTCGTTGTCGTCTTCGTGTATGCCTATAAACTATGTTATGCATGTTAGACATCCATAACATAAAAATAAAATAATATAACATTCATTGCATATTGTACAAAACTACAGAGGTACTACTGATAACTAGAATAATGAACCACTTACTAACCGTATGAGTCACACCTAGGCACTTCATTCTCCTACTTAAATTGATTCTGTTATTTAGCCAAATTAAAATTCATTTATCTTCAATATAGTATATTACATTCGTGTGTATATTTCTGCAAAATTTAAAATACCTTATACATTTTTGTATTTTAATTGAGTTTCCACCCATCATCCTAATCTAAATTAAGATAATATAATATGATACAATTTGACTCGAGTTCAGCGTGACCTCGCACTGAAGTTTTTACTCCAAGGTGGAAGTATGCGACGCACGTTTCCACATTAAAACATGTTGTGTTTCTTTAAGTAGCAATTATTGAATTACAGGTAAACCGAGATATCTTAGCATCTACTTCGTGTAGATTTATTTATTATAGTTCAATGCAATGCGCACTGCAGTGATTGATACACTTCTGCCATTTCCGGAAACTTCATGTTGGCCAACATCGTCGTCAACTTTGTTCGACTATGCTGTCTACCGTCCATACGATACGGTTTCGTTTGAATCCACGGTACACTTACATAAGTAGAAAAAGTCATAGAAACTTTAATATCAAATAAAAATAAAAAACACAAATCACTTCTCGTTACAGTGTCAGTTTTAATCTAAAACGGAAGAGGCATGCTATACAGTCGGGGCCGTCCTCCCGGAAATTTCTGGGAACATTTTTATTCCTTATGAACAATATAACAACATCGTTAAGACATCGTTCCTGGGAGTATAACAAGTTAAAACGTGTATTTGTAAGTAATTTGTTTATTTCTTATAATCGGTACTCTGCATAATTTTTAAGTTAAAATTACATTTTAAAAAGCGGACAAGCAGTACAGTAATTGTAGGGCGTACCACGTCATATAAAATTCAATGAATAATAATTGTATACCGTATAACTACTATTAAAAATGTGTCTTAGCAAAAATGGTCTGTCAGCGTATATTTCTAAGGGTATTTTATTTTATATTTATATTGCTATTAAAACAAATCGCATTATAATACTACAATATTAGTATATTTTGTACGACTAATATATTATGTTTTTATTTACATTCTTACTACTTATTAAAATAATAACTATGATTACCAAAAGGTAATAATTAAAATTTTAAATAAATGTTATTTATTTTAGTTTTACCGAATATTTAAAATAGTAGTAATTTCTACTTTTGACTATTTGAAGTACAAATTATACATGATTTAGTACCAGAACCTTCATAAAACAGTGTATGGTACAAAAAAAAACAGAATACAACTTTGTAAATCCAATACAAATAATCATATAGCAGTTTAATATAATTTTACTAGGTATCGTAAAGCGACAGAACAAATAATCTATGCCAAAATAAATATGAGTCAATTATCAAATAAATGTGAATCGTTCATATGTTATAATATATAATTTAACTATTATTCATTTTCACGCTTAAGTTGATAGCTGAAAAATTATGTGCAAATAATGTATTGGGTCTTTTGTGTAGAGCCCATGTGATAACTGATAAGCTGCACCATGTGCAACATAGAATATGTTAACGTTTACCAGCCTAACAACTAACTTAGAGTTGTTGCTCTTTAATAACTTAATATTTTGCATTAATATTTAAAAGTTACCTAATCAACACATTTATACACATTAACACATTCAATATATCTTTAAAATTTATCAACTTATTATTATATTATTTTGTGCACAACTATGTAAACGTATACAAATTTACTAAAAAATACCCTCAAAAGCTAAAATATTGTCAAAACATTAAATTTCAACAGTGGGGTATTTTTGTGAAATACCTTCACCAACAATATTTTTGATTTCAAAAATGTAATCTAAAGTTGTTGTTAGTTTTTCCTACAGAATAAATTAAAGTAGACACTTATATGAGTGTTCACTAGAAGTGCACATTTACTATGATATCATTACTAATTTAACATTATTAATTTTAAATTTAAAAGCTTAATTTATTTTATCATATACAATACTATATTATATAATTCCATTGAGTTTTTTCCCATATAATTTAACTACAGGTATATTATGTGGGTATTGTAATTGACAGTGTTGGGTAAGTTACTTTTAAAAAGTAATTACGTTACGTTACTCGTTACTTAGAGATAAATGTAATAAAGTTACTTTACTCGTTACTCAAATAAAATTGTAATAAAATTACATTAATTTTCAAAAAGAAAAGTAACTACATTACTTTCTCGTTACAAAATTTTTTTTTTAAATTTCTTAGCGATTATAATTTTACTAAACAATAACATAACTAAGTACATTACCTATAGAAAAAAGGTATGGCTTAAAAATGTACAGTTAATGCATAAGTACATAACAAAATTAATTACTTATAACTATTAAAAAATTGTAATAATTAATTGTACTTATATAAGTAAGTATAATGTATAATATGTCATAGACTCACCACATAAATCAACCTATTAAATAAATAAAAAAATAGCTTAATCAAAACCTTTATTTTACAATTACTTATTTGTTTTTTAAATTAACTTTACACAATAGAGTATCTTCGAAGTTCTTATCGCTCATACGCGATCTTTTATGATAAATAGCACCACGTATTAATAGAACTAAATGAAATTATATCTTATAAATTATATAAATAAACCAGTCCAATAACAGTGTTTGGGTATATGTATACGTATTACGTATGTCGTATAGCCCATGCTATAGATATTCATGGAAACGTGTATATTATGTACATATTATTTAGAGGAATCAAATTAAATAATAAATTTAATCTATTCTTGTGATTTACAGTACCTACATTAGACCTGTCAAAACCATGGTGGCGATAGTTCAAATTAAATATATATATATATCTATATATATAATATTAGATTGGTATTCTTAACCCTCACATTATAGACATATTTTTAAAAGATTTTTTTTCAATTTCCAATAGCTACTAAATAATTCAAAACTGTAATGCGTTATACTATAAAAATTACTTATCAAAAGTAATTTCTATTTCATTTCCGTTACTTGAAAATTATAGTAATGAAATTACGTAACTCATTACAAACAAAGTAACGTCGTTACAGTAACGCGTTACTCTCGTTACGTTACTACCCAACACTGGTAATTGATCAAAACACAAAATGAAATATTTGATTGAATTGCGCTATTGAGTATCATAATTCATAATGATTAAAAAATAGCATGTTTATTATTAATTCTCATGCACTTTACGACATGCCACGCTATTCACGAACATTCCTGGGAATTCACTCCATGTTAATTTCCAGGCATTTACCTTCCTCTGGCTACTAGCAGGATTATATTTTCGAACTTCAGACGAAATACCTACCAGTTTCAAGAAAAGTAACAAAAACACGTGCATATAATAAGTGTTTCAATTTTCCAATTTTATTTCCACGAAGCCCATCTCAACAACATATTTTTAGCCGGAGTAATACGTTGTATGCCAACACATAATAATAAGAGCCATTTGTAACAAGATATTTTTATTAGTTTTAGAGGTTGCTATGCTGTTGTGCTGTTACAAAAATTGAATTATAACAGTCGGGTATTAAACATATCATACACAATAAATGATCAAAAATGTTTACACTGAGTATAAAAAAAATTACGATCATTTTTGTTTGAATATCAAAATATTTCAGTTCAATATTTTTCAGATCTATAACGCATTATAGAAATCTGATGTTCAAATTTTGACGAAATTTACATGTTAAAAGAAAATATAACGATTTGTGGCTTGTTGAGGCGTAGTAGAGGGTAGTACGCTCAATCTGAGGCAACGCTCTGAACGTACTTACCAGTCGTCGTTGCTAGCACTCGGATGGATGACCATCCGGGTTTTTAGCGACACATCCTTGCCACACATACAAACGTGTTCCAACCAACCACCCCCGTCCCACACAGTACCAGGCTAATGACCTTAGTAGCTGAAGCCTTAATCCAAAAAAAAAAATATAACTAAGTTATAAAGTTTCAACTAACTAAGGATAATATTCCTAAATTACTACAAAATAACTAAGTTGAAACTTTTTGTCATTATTCATTAAATATATTAATAAACATTATACAATAATATGTTTAAAATATTAGTGCAACCTACCATATTTCTAATACAGAAAAATATATAATATATAAATTAATATCTTTAGAAATAAATAGGATGACAAACCATTTCTAGTCTCCACTCAACATTTTTTATCATACACAAAGATTTATCATTGCATTTAATTGAACAGTGAACACACTACAATTGCATTATCTCGAGATACGGTGCGTAGGTACCTACTATATAATTTTGGAGCGAGTTCTTCATTGTTTTATGTATTATTAATTTCTTAAGAAAGCGCTCAAGAGAGAAGTCAAATTAAAATTTGGAAGTAATTGTCGTTTATTAATAGTGTCTATTATAGTTTTTAGTTTGATAGGATTATTCACTTTTTCGCAAAAATATGTGTGATGTATTTAAGCTTAAATAGTAGTTTGATTCTAAAGAAAAAAACCGACAAAAGGCGTCTTGTAGAAATGTATCATATAATAATAACAATATGTGTAGTCAAAATTACTTAAGCACCTTATGATACAATGAGTATATACCAAAAATTCATTATTTGTTCAAAAAAATTATTTTAAACGCTTAATAAGTTTCGTTTACTTTTCGTTACATAAGATTCAATCGAATGTTAATCAAAATGACAAATTCATATAAGTGAGAATTATTATTTATTTTTGTCAATGCTTTTAATCATTTGGAAATTTATTGTTTCATAATAAATTTATTACATTCAATTTTAATATAATGGAAAACGAAATGAGTAATAGAATGGAAAATATAATGGACAATTTTAAATAGTGTTTGTTTTTACAATTATATATAATTTGTTTTATTCATACTAAATCATAAAACGAGTTTTTGGAATGAATGAGTCCAATTTTAGAAGATTTAGTTTGTTACGTGCTGTATAATATGGAGTTGAGCAATACAATTCCATAAATTAAATTGTTTGTCATATTTTCAGAATGATTATTATAATAATATAATATAACCTAGTGTTTTACATGCTCATAAAATATGAAGAAATTGATTGTCGTATTACATTTCTCTCCTCTATTCAAATCCATGAATACTATACCACTATACCAGTACCATTATGTTATAATATAATATAAAATTGGTGTTCGACCACCGTAGTTTTAGTATAAACATTGTTCTTCCGCCGACTGCGACGTCACAGCGTATTCTCGTGGGCTGTCGTTTTCGTTTAACTTCAATTTAAATAACTTTGAACATTTTCGTAAAATTAAAATCCGTGGTCTCGTTATCGCGTGGCCCGCACCCCCCGGACTGTCACCGTTGTTATTATCTTGAAATATTATATATTGTATAAACGAATATTATTTACGGTGAAAACGAGTGAAACGAGCGGATTGCGTGCGAATTACGACGGCATACCACAATGCTCGCATTATAATAATATTGTGAACATGAATCTCTGGTGACACCACAACGTGTCGTGCCCATGATTTTAGATAGTTGTGTAAACACACTAAAGTAGAAAATAATGAAAAAAAGTGTATTTATATACTTGGCACTCCGACATTCGTATAAGGTGTTTACAATAAAAAGTATAGGCAAGGTCATGAGAGTGAAAAATGATTTTCCGGTTTTTCAATGTTCTAAAACAATTCTTCCGCATTTAGTTTTTCTTTAATTTTCCATATCGTTGTAACGAACAACTAATTGCATCATATTGACCATTAACTTACTCAAAATTCTTAACTAAATGTATATGTCACTATATTTCAATTATGGTGCTCGTTGGTGCTGAAAATATATACAAAAAAAATGTGACGTAACATTCCATAAGGTTAATATTTTTACTTCTTCATGGTTCTTGATTCATATTCATATTCTGCAGAGATCTTGATTTGAAAATGTATTATTTTAGTAGTATCATATTTTAATGACTGTTGGTGTGAAATAAGTGTAAGATATGTGACGAACTTTGTTCAAAATGTCTTTATTAATAAACTAGAAACTATTTTCTGAATTATTATACTTAAATAAATATAGATATTATATATAGGATACATTAAAATGATCAATCTATCTACTAAAATAATATTAATATATAAAAAAAAAGTGAATAAACCTACTTTTTCAATCTAAAAATTCTTACATGATTTTTTTTTTGAAAAATATTATTCAGTGTATGTATACAGCTTATACTATACACAGTTGTACTAGTCATCCGTTGCCAATTTATAAATTGAATACTACCGCTTTAATATTTTTGTGACATTATAATATGTATTTTCTAATTGATGATTTATAAATTTATAGCTCAATACTAAATAGAGGTAATTATTAGATAGAGGTTTTTCGTTATTGGTATATTATGCATTGTAAAAAATTAAGATCAGTTTTTTTCTAGAAAAATTATGGTTTACGGATAATCATAAGAACTGTGTAAGAAGAAAAAAAGCTCTTAATACCGACGCAAATAAAAATATACTCCCGGTCTAAGATTTTCTCAGACATTTCGTGGTGGAAGCTGCAGACCCTTCAGCTCTCCCCCCCCCTTTTTTCCTCCGTAAAACGCCCCTGGTTGTATATTATAATATTATTGTTATTTATTATTATTATCCTCACTGCGCGTCGGTCGACCATTGTCGTCCTGTAATAATTTATAGTAATATATTTTACATAACGGTGTCGTGTTCACTTACACTGGTCTTGGCTGAGTACCGTGATGCGTCCGGTAATTGACGGCCACGTCTTCCAACATGTCACTAAAAGTCTCACTGGAATCATATCCGTTAAGTCTGACCCTTTCCGGAGTGAGCTGAATAAAAAAAAAAAAAACCCATAAACAAATGAAATAATAGCTTTTTATTGTACACTGCCAAATATGTTTTTTGGGACTAACAGTTTTTTTTTCTTCACATTTTATGGAATATGAACATTACTATGGTGTTATTTTAATACGTTTATGCCGTGAAACTCGTAAATTCAAATTTGGACACAAACGAATACGATAGTTACCTACGCGTTGTAGGCGCCTATAATAGAAATCGATAAAACTCTGTTAACCGATGGTTCGTTGGTTGCACGAGGGTTCGCCTCACCGAGCTGCCAATAGTTATAGCTGGAATATATTATATTATATGTGCGATGTGGGCATAGTGCACGTGTGTTAATTAACGTGTACTTCATTAGTGGAATTAAATAAATAAATGTGTAGTTATTCGAACGTGTCTTAAGCACTCGTAAATTCGAAGTAATGGTAAAATTCAAATTCAAAATCTACGGTCGTAAAATATTATATTCGTTTGATTTTATTTCAAGTATAAATATGACGCACATATTATTACATATTTTTATACAGTTTATGTAACTAGAAGAAAAACAATATTTGACGATCTGGAAATAATTAAGAAAATAATTGTTCTTGCTCTGTCTAAAATAATAATAATGATAATAATAAATGACAATATGAGAGACACACAATCGACAAAATGTATTATTATAATTACAATAAATACTTAAAGATTAAAAAAAAATCAGTGAATTATTCCGCTCCACATAACACAAAGTGGAAAATAGATATCGTAATGTATTATCTCTTTAAATTTGTATAATTTACAAAGTTTAGTGACGTACAGTGTAGTTAGGACTATAATATTACCATTGTATAATAAGGCACAAACCATGTGCATAATTATTTTGTTTGGATTCAATTGGTTGTATTTGCTTTAAAGTTTGAGGGAAATGTCTGTATTGATATAATATATTAAGTAGGCACTCCCGGGGCTTCACGCGAGTGCTGTAGTCATAGTATTATAGCTCCGCAGAGGGGCTCAATAAGTTGACTTCCTTATTGCACAAAGTACACAAATACTAACAACTTAAGTTCAACAATAATATCATACACACGACTCAGTTGCCGATTGTTTTTCATTAAGTATAGCGTATTAAAAAAATTTATATTTCTTTTGTATCGTATTCGTTTTCTGTTTGCGTATATGGTATCTAAGACAACAAACATTAGGAAAGTTTATTTTCCGTCATTGACGACCGCATTACTGTTAACGATTTGTCGATAAGAATAATGGCAATATTTATGGTGTTTTGACGTTATCAAATGTACAATCAACCTAAGGACTTTTATAATAATGCGTATAAAAAATGGATTTTTTTTTTAGACACGCAATAAAGATTTCTTCATTTGTCAGATTCGTAAAAATGAAAGTTATAACGTCTTGATAACAGTTGTAACATGTAAAAACCATAATAATAAATAATAATTAATGATAAAGTGCATACAACAATAATATGTAGAGGGTTATTTCTAATGCATCAACCAGCGGTTAAGTATTAATGTAACACTTTAAATGTTGTAAAAATAATGCCCACGTATTAGGAACTTACTGAAATTACATATTGTCATATTGATAATATTATATTATGTACCAATCAGAAACTCTGCACTTTTGGTATTTAATTTAATCATCGGTTCATATACCTTACAATGGTACCTATTAATATATAGCTATATAACTGTATTTTGCTTGGGAATGTCAAATTAAAAATGTTTTTTTTTTTATTTAAAAAGAAAAAATATAAGTACGATTTTTCTTACAAAATTCCTTTTTTTATTATTGACCTTAAGTTAATATGTAAACAAACATAATATTTTCAAATACGTTGAGAGTTTTTGAGATGCTTTAAGTGTAAACTATAAAAATGATGTCTTAGTATTATTATAGAATAATATATGATGTGTTAACTCGGATTTTAGTTAGAATTATTACGATACGAATTTCTAATTTGACTGCTCTAAGTATAAACACGCTAGGATATTATACTGCATTATAATATTTGAATACTCTGATAATATATTGTATAAATCAAGTTTTTGTTTTAAATTTACATCAAAATAAATATTTAAAATTGTTTACATAAATTAATGTAAAAACTTTTGAAAATATACAACATCTCGTTGGTCGATCAAAGAAAATACTATGTTATTACTTATACATTACCTACCGGAAATTAGATATCGAGAAGTCAATTTGTAACTTCGGATGAGATATTACCTGAGGATCGTACTCAGCTGGTTCTCCGGTGAAGTTTTCCGAATAGCAACTGTTGTCGGACAGATTTCCCGAAGATTCATTGGAACCTATGCAAAAAGGAGTCGGCACGCTGTCCATGGTGTTGACGAATTACAATTGGAACTATTCATCTCGGGAGTATAAAATTGTGGATTACACTAAGACGTCGTCGTACAATATAAATTACGATCAATTGAGCTCACATGTGACCTTAGTGACTAGTGAGGCCGCGTTCACAGCAGAGAGTAGTTAAATTGACATTGTTGTGCGACACACTTACGTGTAACCAACAATAGGTTATATTGACGTTTTAAATATTAACGTCAAAAAGTTGCTTATTTCGAGATACGATTTAAAATAATTCCCATGTTTTTATGTTAAGTTATATTTTCATTCAAAACCATATTTTAGATTTTGTGTATAGCGATGAATGTTTTCGTTTCAAAATGTTTTTTTTTGTCTGTTACCATGTTGTAGAGCATAAAAAAATGTTTTGATTTTAAACATCGACGAGGGTTGTAGGTAGACAATTTGTTTGACAAACCAAAATATAAACTGAATATTAATTACTTATAATCGAGAAATTATTTCTTTTAATATTCACGAATCTTGAAAATGTATTAATTAATTATTTTAAATTCCGTGAACACAACTACAATATGTTTATGTAAGACACACGCTAAACATAAAACAACTGACAAAAATACACCCTAATTAAAGTAAATTTGTTAGTTGTAATCATTAGGGTCTGAAATGTCCTATTCAATGTATGAAATCGTATGATCAACAGACTGACTTAACGTATTAAGCTTTTCGAGTTATACTCTCAATGCGCCTCGTAAAATATAAACTTTAAATTATAAGCTTATGTGTATGCTGTAAACAACAGAATATTCAATTTCACTAGGGAAAATCACAAAAACATTGTGACAGCAGTGTCTTCCTAACCGGATATACATATTATAATATGCGCATATATACGGACATACCATTATATATTAAATATTAATATATCATTTAAATGTACAAAATATAATAATAATAATATATTATAATATGGGAATAAATAGAATATCGTATAATCGGACAATGCGTCAATATACGTCAACCGTCGCCGTAATCCATACCAAGTCATGCGGTTGGCAATTTCAAATCGATTTGCCAAAAAAATAAAAATAATAAAACCTCCCCCTCCCGATCGCAGATGGATATATTATTATGCTGGCTGCAGGATTTCTCCGACGGCTTGGAAAATTATTTCTATGAGATAAATAAACATTGTCCCGTTTGGTATTGTCTATATATACACACGCACGTCATGTGAACAAAATGGCTCGATGTACATTATTATCATTATTATTATTATTATTATACAAAAAGGTTTTCGTGATTTGTTTGGCGTATTTAAATTCTGCACATACAAAGTGTAATATAATGTCCTCAACGAGGATTTTCGTTGTGATATCGGGACCCACATGCGTACACACACTTATATTCTTGTATTATTGGTATGAACCCTTTTTCGGACGCCCAACAGGAATAACCTTTACATACTCAAACAGAATAACTTAGACGTCCGTCTAGGATTATTCGTTGAACGAGTTCCAACTAATGCGTTTCTAACTACGGTGGATACGCATTACTATATAGGTGTATATATATATATATACATGTATTATAAGTGGATATTGGATAATATATGAACATATAATATTATTATATAATCATGCAAATGTAAACTCGATGATTTAGAACCGACGAAATAGCCGAATTTGATTTCAATTAAATATTTAAAACCGTTCGTTTGCCGACTAGGTGGAGGTGGAGTGGAGATTCAGTCAGATCATCTATAGGTACTTCGAAAAGCTGCATCCGGTACCATTATTGATGCGGTCAATAACGAATATACATTCAGGGAAGACTTATATTGTCTACGCATTTCCGCTGTATTAGCCGTATTGTCTATGACTTGAATTAAAAAATTTACTGAAAAGATGTCACTGTAATCTGAGATGCAGGTTATGGTACATATTAATAAACTCCATTGAGCTAAATTTTATCTCACACGCAGAGACAATATTTTAATCGGATATCTTCATTAGGGAACATCATATAAACAACCAAACACTATATTGATAATTACATATATATATATATATATATATATGACAGTTTCCTCGCGAGCAATATAATATCATTACACGTTTTTCCCATTTGATTCCGAGTATTTTGAAAATCCGTCATCTTCGTACAATAATAGTTGGTATAAATAAGTTTTTAACAACACGGCGATGACCCAATTCAATTTTATCATTATATTAGATTAGAAACCATTAGACAATGTACGTTTAGAAACTATTACACACGACGTTATAACTTATAACGTAGGTAGGTATAATAATATATAAGCTATTGTTCTAAAAAAAAAAAAAAAACGCAAACAAAATCGATAATAGAAAAATGTGCCTACGCAACGATGGCGTATCGTTATTGCAGTTATCATAATAACCACGACGATTTATACCGGAAATATAAATCCGCAAACGATGTCGACTTATTGGATTAACATTGAACTTTTCGTAAGTAGGTAATAACGTGTAACGTGGTTGACTAAATTCGTCGACGGTCTTCGCGATTTCGCTTTAACGTACGGGGCCATATAATACTGCAGGTACAAATGTCGCGTATAATAATATTATATAGAGTGGGCACGATTATACTTTGAAGAACTTTTCAGCGGATCTTATAGACGTTATCTCGTGTCTGCGTTCTTTGGTACGCCGATGAACCCTTCTGCTGAACGTCTTGCAGTCTCCGCTCAAACAACCCTTCCCCTCGATTCCCCGCCACGGCCGTCCGTGCTACGTCACATAAATTTACAAACAAAACGCGCAGTGGCGGCAGAGTATAATATATATTTCTCTCGTCACTACGAGTCTTTCTCTCTGACGTTTATCAAACGAGACCGCCGGCCCTCCTCCGCATATCTACCAGCCGCGTGCAAGGCTGTTTCAACCCCATCGTCAAAAATGTACTCGTTTGAATGAAATGTTATAACGTATATATATATATATATATATACACGAGTAGGTACACACAGGTAGGTTTTTACATAATACATATATATATATAAATGCATGTATGGCAACTAAAAGTATAATATACCTTATCCCGGAGACGTATCTTTTTCGCACCGCACAGCCAACGGGCGAAAATCTGTCACTGCAGAAGGGATTGCCGTGGTCGGCTAATCACCAGACCGAATTTCCGACGTTCCGAATTTCGCTCTCGGAAATCGGAATACTCTCTCATGCGAATTTATACGTATCTACACGGTGCTGCGTGTGCATAGGTTGTAGATTAATATTTAATGACGGTTAGTCACGACATTATGAATATTTCACCAGTCGGATATACCTAGGTACCATAAAAGTGAAATTAAAAACGGAAAAACAGTAGTTACGATGTGCACACTCGTGGAATTTAATTTCAAGGAGCTGACGAAAACAATTGGTTTAATGGGTTTGGGTCTATCCTTAAATAACGATATTGGACTTTTGTCTTTTGGATATGTATTCCGAATATATAATAGCCGTATAGGTATTGAAATCTCTAATAAACAGACAAATCTCGAGAGCAGTTTTTGAACTCTTCTCGCCAACTACTATTTATAGACGTTTATAATATTTATACTTATAACGTTAAAATTTGACTACCATCATCGATTGAGCTACTTAAAGAAATTGAGTACCTATAATACTTTTCAATGATAATTTGCCATTATTGTATCCTCAGAGCTAAGGCTACAACGTATGACACTTTTATGAAAAATAAAATATAAACATGAATTAATAAATATTTATATTATATAGGTACAATTGACATAGGTATATAGAAATAATATTATGTATTCATAATTGTATAAAGATTATTGGTTTGTTTTTTATACGTTGAATGGAGTGAACCAAATTCTATTAGAAATTCTTTTTAGAAATTAGGAATGTTCCAAAAATATTACACAATATTTTGTTATCTTTTTTGTAACTGTTCGGTTGTTTAAAGTATTCGTATTTTACTGACACGCTTAATAGTCGTTTTGTCGAATGAAATGAACGTTTTGTACAGTGCAGCTTGTGCACTTCAATCCAAAATTAATGATCCTCGCCAGCGCTTTGATTTAAAAATTAAATAAAGTAAAAAAATCTGGATGAATTACGGACTTGGGGAGTGCATAATATAATTATTATACAATCTGCGCAGTGTCGTTTTTGTTGTAAATCGCGTGGGTGTTCGATGTGCTGCGTGTGACGATTGTATTCACGGAGCTTGGCACTTGGAACACGTGTATAATAATATTATTGCCGTGTATCGTGTATGCCCATACGTATTAATTACGATATGATAATGTTATGATAATATCCACGCAATATTGTAATGAACAACAGCACCTCTTCGTCTAGACCTGAAAATGACGTTTCATATGCGACGATATACCGTCGCACGCCCATTATTGTTATTTATCTATTTGTAAACTGGATTATTCAAACAATCTCAGTGTTATTGTTTGGTTAAGATAAAGCGCTGCTTAATAATATTTACATTTCAGATAATATTTTATAAATATGCATAGAAAATGTATTGTTTCGAAAATAGTTCGATGAAATTTGTATAATTAGGTTGATTGTACGCACGAATATTTTATTGCTTGTGTATATTTAGTATATTATATCTATTTATTTAAACTTAAAACGATGGGTATTATACAAATAACAGTATAAACTTTTATTATGTTGTACATTGTGAGATCCAATCCAAATATTCTAAATCGTAATAATAATATTTAATAGCCACACACATGATAAAAATAAAAAACAAAGGATGTGAAAAATATTAATATTTTTTAAACAAATATTTTACTTTCATAGATAGTATTCTATACATGTAATACCGTACAGTTTGATCAGTATATATTATTAAATGGTTGGTAAGGTATTTATTTATAAGAAAACCTTTATTTTTTATTTTTGTAGCAGTAAAAAAAAAAAAAATAGAAAAATTCTAAAAAATATTTGAAGGGTTTTTGTTTAATATATTATGATCAAATCCAAAAATACAATGTAACTTCAAAAGGTAAATACTGTTACTTTTTACTTTGAAATATTTATTAATTTTATGATATTCAAAACATTTATCTATTTAATAAACAAATATACCATTTTATGAAATTTGACATCGTTTTTAAAAACCGATATTATACATTTTTATTACTGAAATAAGTTACCAATATTACATTTTTAATTTATAAGCTAATGCCTAATACTATTTAAAGTTTAAGTGAGAAAACAAAAAAATTGACAATAATACAAAACACGATTTATTGGCACTTTAGGTAGGTACCTACTCTTATTTTATATCTAAGAATTATTATATAGCATAATATTCATTGTAGAAAACCACATAAATGTAAAAAAATAATAATGAATACACATTTTAAGTATACATACCTACATGTATAATAAATAATTTAATGTTTAATACTTACTCGATTTTATAAAATAACGGTTTGGTCGTTTGTTTGGTACCAATTGAAGGAACAAAGAATATTGTGTTAGCATGGGTAAGTCGGATGTTCAATAATGCTCATCAATACATATGTATTATATTCAAATAAATAAAAACAATATTAATATAATATTATTAAGTACAAAAAAAACGATGGGGATATTATTATTATTTTTTATATAATTATTTTATAATGCGCGTATGTGGAAGTACCTACAATTGTAAATATTTATACCGATTACCACTATGTATATATAGTATATACCTATATAAATAAGTAATTTTATGTAGGTAGGTATAATATTATAATAATATATCCTATATAGTGACATACTTATAACATATTTATTTTCCATTATACAAAGATAAGACTGAGTTTCCATTTGAAACGGGAAATATATTATTATCATTGTATAAAACAATTTTTGTATTCATATATATTAGTGAAATATAATATTATCCATGGATCTCAAAATGTTAAATATTTTTAAATGTTCCTATTGTAAGAATGTTTGACGAAGCAGTGAAAATAATAATATTAAAAACATATGCGATGGTTTATTTTTCACGTACCTGCCTATAATTGTAAATAGCTAACTATATTTCCGACAGAGTTATTTTTTTGTATTGATAGTCATCACTATCTTCTTTGTGCATGATGAAAACTCATGATAGTCACTAAAATAAATTCAACAGTTTTAATGTACGTTTCAAAGGCTCGTAGTTTATGAGAGATCTGAAAATCTGAAATGACATCGTCATGCTAGAAACTTGAAAACATATAGAAATTAAATTCCTCGCCTGTATCAAAACATTCTACGATATCATTGGAGTTGTTAGTTGCAAAGACTAGCTATCTCAACAAACCAAATACCTAAATATATGAGAGTATATCCCATAACTTCCACATAACATTTCAATCGAAAACCGAAAGCATCCGAGTTGTGGGAACTACAAATAATTCACACGCCACGGTGTCATATTCTGCACTTCGCAGCGGACCAAATTTCTAGTGGGAAACAATGTGGAAATTCTTGACTATTCCGTCTCAAAACTAAACATTTCCAATCGTATTGAAATAGTTTTATTTCAATATAATTAGTGATAATCTTATGGGTTTAATGGTAAAGAGTTTATTAAATGATGCATTATTACGGTTTTATTGACGTAATATTATTATACTATCAAATGCAACTGTGATAAAATAAATTTCAATTTATTTTAACATTTTTTTTTTTGTGAGTACGCTTGATCTTTTATTTGTTTATTTTTTAAACAGGTTAAGTGCCTCTCGAAGTCAATACGCATGCCTTGATTGCCATAGTTGGAAAAACTTATACTTACCTTTATAAGCTAACTGTTCAATTATTTGCTTGGTAATGTGGACCCGGAAGACAATTTGTATTTTTGTTCGTAGTAATACTATGTTTTATTTCATGGAAGACGAAAACGTTTTCAACAATTTGAAATACTATGATAGAACTATTTATTTTTAATATACTGATGTTTGAATATTGTTCAAACAACATGTAATATGTTGTATTATTTTAAAGAATGAACCACTGTTTTATTGTCATTATGAGAACGGGTAAAAACATACCTTTAATGTATTAATCTTATAAATTTTAATATTATTTTGACTCATATGACTGATATATATTTTACAAATAAGTAAATAATAGTGTATTCAACAATAAGTTTAATGGGTAAAACATAATATAGAAATCAAGTAACCAAATACTAGATTTGCAACATAATAATAGGATGCAAATAATTTTTCAACAATTAAATGTTTAATATACTGAATAAAATCCTTGATTTATAAATGAAATAAAATGCACAACTCTAACTCTAATACTGCATATTATATATACATACATTTGGAACGTTTAATTATTTTTTGAAAACATGATAATATATTTAACTTGCTTTTTATGCGCCTACCTTTCCGAATTTCTAACATTTATAGCTTTCTGAATGTCTGATGCGTGCCATTTTATTGGTGGATTTGAATCACAGTATATTATTATTCATGTGAAATTAACTAAATTAAAGCTGTTATAATTACTATTTACTAATACGTATTATATCATATATTATATTATACAGAGTATATTAATTTATGTCTATTTTATATATTATATGTATGTATAGGTACATAGGTACTTATCTATAAAAAAAACATGATCATGTACTGCTTTCAGGGAATTAAAAACTTTTCGTTAAAAGGAAATGCCTTTTCTTCAGACTTGTACAAACGTATAGTGGCTTAACTGCATTTGTTTTAGGAAATTAGATTGTTGAGGATTAAAAGCAGTTAAGGAATGAAACTCGCTAATCAATAAAAACTTCCAAAAATAAAAACAGCAAATTGTATGATCAAAATATTACCTACTCACTGTACATGCTTGTTCGGCGTGAATGTGTGAGTTATGCTTATTTCAATATTATTTGATGGTTGGAACATATAAACATGTTTAAACAACATGAATTTAAAACGAATAAAAATGTTCAACCGTCACTTATAATTTGTGGTAATAGTTTTAAAGTAAATATTGAGAAAGGAATTAATCAGGAGGCCGAACATGTTTACACGCTTTGTATAGGTACATCAAATGAATAGAACTCTGATACTTATTTATTTATATTGTAGAATATCTTAAAATTTAAATTTAAATTGTTTAAGATGCTGCCTACAAAAACGATACTTGTTTAAAAGGAAGGTTTATTGAACTTAAAAATGTTAAGTAGATTAAATTGGTGAAAAGATTCTTGCAATTAAAACACTTTGAGATTTTAAACATTAATAAGAGTTTATACTTTATTTTATACTAACTGCTACTGAATTATGCAAGTAAAAAGGAAAAACTTATCTCACAAAAAAAAAACGCAAATTAATAGTATAAGATATTTATATCATTTTGTCATGCATTAGGTTTTTAAGTTTAATATTACAAATTTTACTTATTTTAAGTTATGGTCATAGTGTTCCTAAACGTTCCTATAAATGTGAATTTCTTTCTTTGATTGTTTAAGATCTCTGAATCCTACTAAAACGTTCCCAAACTAACACATTTAATTCGTTAGATCGTGTGTTTCATTGAGTATAAATGGAGTGCCCTTTCTTTTAGAACGAAACGTTAGTTCTCTTCATTTTTTTAAAACATTTAATATAGTTTTTTACGTTATATAAAACATCAGAAACAACGTCTCTTAAAATTTATGTTATAATGTTATGCGGGATGTAAATCGAATTACGTACGTTTTTGATATGCGATAAAAGCAACTTTATTAAAGTGTTTTTGGAAAATTTCAGCCCATTCGTTTCATTAACACATATTTATTATTTATCGTATGATATGTTATATGTATACATTACCATTTATATTTGAAGTTTATTATGATGTGTATAACAATGGTGCGATTTGAATTTATTTTTATTTTCCTTCGACAACAACAACTGTCGTAAAATTCCAATAGGACAGACCTACAATAATCTAAAGATAAGTAACGACAATGTTGTTGTGTATGTCACATATTTTCCACTTGTGAACAATATCGGTTTGCGGAACATGCCCAAAACAGTAGCTTTGACATGATTTTGAATAGGTTGAGGGAGGAATAAATTATGAAAATAAAACTTAGTAAATAATATGTTTCCCTGAGTTACAAATTTACCAGAAACTATATCAGCTTTAAGCAATGCTTTAAGTTGTATTCAAATGTGAGTCGTCATTTTTTTAAAGATTAGAAAATATCAAAATGTTAACAAAACGTATGTATTTTATAAACATAAAACAATGTTTGCTATGTGTACACTGCATAGGTATCAGCATTTGAGAAATGGAGAGAAAACCGTAGACTATAGTATAAAAATTAACTTAAGCAACGCGTAATAATAAACTGTACACATTTTATACTAAAAAGTTCTCAGAAAACCAACGAAATTATAAATTATTTGGAGCCTAAATCTTTGTTTGGTTGGTTAGCGTGGTGGGAGACATAAGCGCCGAAACAAGATAACCAAAAAATAAATCGTATCGTACAAAAGCCCAAATATCCTAAATACCTGGTAAATGAATTATCTGTTTATGATAGAGTGTTAAAGTTTTTATGTTATAATATACAAAATAAAACAAGTTATAACTTTTATAATACAACTGTATATTTTTCCTCTGGAAAGGAAATTGAGGAATCATAAATATATATTTTTGTATTGTTGATTCTAAAGCGATGAACAAAGTTATCCCCGAAATTGTTTAGAAAAAAAAACTTTTATCCACCCAAAAAACATATCTATGTTAACATTATATTGTTGGTATTTGTATTCTGGTATTCAGTAAGCATGCGAATTTTTTTTAATCTTTACCATAAATTAATTGTACAAATTAATTACAAATAAAGGCATTTTATGCATTTTGTTTATTGAACAAAAACATAGATATTTAAGAGAAATGGCCAGTTGTTACATACTTACATTTTACATATTATTATATATATTGATTCTAGTACAAATCCCACACACATTTGGGCTGAGATTTCGGACAAGGACATTACGCAAACTACAAATGCAGCTGAATCATAATATTTGGTCGGTTTATATTATAATATTTAATGTCTTTTAACACTCTGTTCAGAATCTAAAATCAACCACACTGTTATATAAAATATAAATATAGGTAAAATGTATATACATACATATAATTTTTTTTGTCAATTCTGTCATAATAATAATTATATAGTTTTATATTGACACCGATGACATGTTATGTTCACACCTTTGGCGCTTTTATCACACAGCCGGTTGAAAGTGACTCATCTAGCAATGTCTATTCGAGCCATCGCAACGTTTCGTTCTCCTAAAGATTTCGACCCCATCGTCTCCTATACTCTGGTGGGTACTTATCCAATACGACATATTATTATATTAAACTCGTTCCGGGCTAAAATAACGAGCTTTTGTACCGCCTATGCATGCGTATATATCATCATATCGCCACAAAGAACAGAACCGACCATAAGTCAGACTGCAATGCGTACAGCACGGAGACTTGCACACAACAATAACATCAAGAGCATTTACGCCGGAATAATACATAGAGTAGTTTTTTTTTTTGGGGGGGGGGGGGGGGGTAATGGGAGAATTTTTTTTCGATTGAAAAACAGACGCCGGGGTCGGCAGGGCTTATAATAATAATGATAATGATAATGATATAACATCACCTGTCCGTGCCGTTATGATTCATTACGTTCGGCGTTTGGCTTGAAACTGTGACATAATGTCGCGGCGTACGTGTGCATTATGACGGACGCACGTTGCGGTCGTCCTTTGTGTTTACGTGCACCGGCGGCGGATCATAATATCCTACGTCGTGTGTGTGTGTGTGTGTGTGTGTGTGTGTGTGTGTGTCTTTGTATATTTTATGTATTTGTGTAATTGTGTACCTGTGTGTATGTGTGTGTGTGTCCGTGCGTGTATATTTGTGCAAGTGTTGCGTGTACGCGCGCGCGCGTGTGTGTGTGTGTGTGCACGCCTGTGTTTGTGTGTGGCGCGCGCTGTGCGGTTGCCCGGCCAACGCGTCTACAAACCGTATACGCGCGCCGCCGTCGACTGCGACTGCGACTGCGACTCCGACGACGACGAGACGACGACTTAGCTTGCCCGTCGCCGCCGCGTGCATCACACGGTCGTTCCCGCCGGTCGGTCGTCCCCGTCTGTCCGTTGCCGCCGTTCGTTCGCGTGCGATTTCGCGTTTTTCGGCAATATTCCGATCAAGCGACGTTGTCGTTAGTATCGTTTTGGTTTTGGTTTTCTTCCACTCGCTCTTCCGTTCCCGTCCGACCGTCGTCGAGCGTGCCCGTGTTTGGCGCGTTTTCGCGGTTTTTTTTTTTTACACTAACAATATACATACAGGTAGGTTATTACCTGTGCCCCGATGTATTTACCGGGTACACGTTGTCCGTGTTCGTCCGATCGCTCCAGACACTCGTATAATCGCGGCCGTCGGTTTTGGCTCGTCGTCTTCCCGACATCACTTGTGCGTACGGCCCGTTTAAATATTGTAAGGCCGACCCGACTCGCGATCGGTCGCGTGTGACTTCTCGTCGTCTAGGCGTGTGGACGCAAAACCCGAGAGTAAAATTTAAAACCTAAGAAAAAAAAAGTTCGATCATCACGTGCGGGCATACACACACACACACACAGACCGTCTGATGTTATAGTATAATTCGTTGGTCGGCGTCGTCTCACCTGTAAACTTATAATTCGTGCTCGTAAAACCAGAGGTGAGTAACAGTCACGCCGAATCCGTGAAAGTCCGTTTCCGGTATGATTTGTTATAATCGATATATTATATATCTATATAATTTAATACAGTAGTAATATTAACGTTTTTATGAATAGTACGTTTATACCTAACATGAAATAATATTATGATATATTATAGTGTATCTACCCAAACATAAAAGTGTCCATGTACTTCACACGCGTCGTCGACTACGTCGAGATTTGGTCAGCGCGACAACACGGGAAAAATCATTTATCATGGTAGATATCCGACAGCAGTCACATGTGCGCTGACAAGCGTAATCAGTTTTTTTTTTTTAGGTATTGCTCTACGTCCGTATATAATAATATTTAACATTTTTAATCCTTTGCATCTAATAACAATGAAGGGTAGCACCTGCACTGAAAAACACACACGAGTATATAATATATGACAGTCAGTCACCTTGTTATTCTTCAATATTATTGTGAGCATTTGTTGATGAGATCGGACTGCAGATTGCGGTATAGGTATAATACTCGTATATTATTACATCTATAACTTAGGTTATATAATATGTAATATATATTATTACGTATAGTACCCGAGAGCGTTATCAAAAAATCATTTCTTTGCATTCACACGATTTTGGGTTACGAACCCGTTGGTTACTGCGCAAATTCCTCCGAATAAAAGAACCGCCTATAAACTTGTTGGAAAGGATTAGCAAAAGGGTTCGTATCGATGAGCTTACATAAAAAAAAAAACGACGAAACCAAACTATAAACGAAATTTTCCGTCCACGTGTATTCTTCGTGCATGGAATCGTGAACCTTATGAATAGATTTTATCTTTATCATCCTCACCAGAGTAAACAACTCGTAAACGAAATATGTTTTCTTTGTTTCATAGCCTCTTGTACGGCCAGATTAAATATAAATATTAAATCATCAAGATGTTGTCAAAATATTTTTGTGATTATATTTTATACTCAAAAATGTAATGGATATTTTATTTAAAGTACATATTAGTTTATAAATTAGTAATTAGTATTAATATTCATAATCTTTAATTGATAGAATTGTCCTCTGAATCGGGTGAATAATTGAATTATTTAAATAGAAGTTCTCATTGAAATGAATAATATTACACCTTATAAACGTCCATAGGTGCACATATCCTTATTTCTTAGATAAAAAGTAACTTCGATGGAAGGTTTAAAATATAAATATTGTATCCAAACGACTTTTTTTGTAGATTAAAAATATCCTTATATTTTTTTATTGACAAGACAATAAGTTCAATTTTTTAATTTATAAATTTATAGTATTAATAATAATATTATTTTATACACTTCATTCGGAATATTTTCGTTCTACAATAATATGTAATATGTTAGTTACACACTTTTACAAACTTCTAGAAAAAAATGTATTCTTTAAAATGGTACGCATTTGAATGTAAACATTTTTACTAGTTTTTTTTGCTAACAGAAAAATCAACAAGTATTTTATTGAAAAAATCTTTGGCCTAGATGATAATTCATAACACATTTAATTTCATTCTGTAACCATAGGTACAGGATTTGATATTATGACATGCATGTTCGGTCTAATAATACTTGGTACTTATGATGTATGAGCAACCACGTTTTTTATGTTGTATTTTTATCCTTCAAGATTACTTTTCTGTTCAGAGATGAACTATTGAAAATAGTTAAAATAGTTGATCAGGTGTATTTTTGTGTTACCTAATATTTTCGATATGAGATCTTCGAAGTATGATAAAATTATAGTAATTGGATCATACAATTATATTCCAAGACATAATTTTTTCAGATAATATAATAATAATATAATAATAATAGAAAATTCATGGTTACCTACGTCACTACTTGTGGTGCATAAAAATTAATCCAACCGTATATTCTAGAAGTACTTCTAACGTTCCGTCTCCTTTTCCGATAATACATCATTGTTCAAAACGATGGCAACTGAATGCGTTTCCACATAACTATTGAAAGTCGGTAGGTAATAATTTTCGAAGTATCATTTTAAAGTTTATAATATACTTGATGATAAATTTAAGAGTTATTGTTCATCTATATAGACTCAAAGAAGTAATGCAATGACGCAAATAATAAAATACGATCACTATAGCATACCACCATTATTATTATTATTATTATTATTATCATTATTTTTTTTTTTTTTCATCTTGATCATATATGAGGAATATTCAAGTTTTTTATATTCGTTATTTTAATTATTATACATTTAAGCAACTTCATTTGCACCGTAAAAACAAAATAGGCACTAAATACATTATCATTTAGGAGAATTTGTTACTTACATTCTACAAATAGTAGGTAGGTAATAAAAAAATACATAATATAATCCGTGGGATTAATCTCTAATATAGTAGGTGATAAACTAATAAGAAATACCTATAATCGATGTTTTCTATTTTCACTAAACCATGAATTGTGCGTTTATATAATCAGTTATAAAACATATAAGATGTATTATTTTCTTTTGCGAAGAGCAAAAATAATTAGCTACGCTTAAACTGACCCTGAGATCAGCTCCGATAGTCTCTCATAAAGTCCCGAAAATAGAGTGAATCAACTTAGCCGGATCAAATTCTCAGTTAAAAGTATGCATTTCGTAGCCACTTCATGAAATTGATCTTTTCATGAAAAGTTGTCAATTTCATAAAGTGGAAGAAACTTTTTCCCACTGTGAAATATTTCACTAAACTGTCACTTTTCCATGAAATGGTCATTCCAATTTGACATAGGGTAATTTTTTTAAAAATGTCACTACTCCCTTTTTGAATAAAAATATTTACCACACACAACTGTTATTATAATTATTATTACTAGGTAGGTATTAATTGTAAGAAGACTTCAAGACTTCTTGAATTTGCATGTTGTTTTTTGGTGGTAGTAAATTATTCTAACTAAGATATTATGTATAATAACGTACGTTTTGTGAAAATTGAAATTATATACACAGTTTGACTTTGCATAATATTTCTTCGTGTTTGGAAATGTGTTACTATGTTAGTATATATTTTTTTTTGGTTTTTTAAATTGTACACCTATTTTAATAATTTAATATTTTAGGTTAATACTCAATATTATTGTGTTTTTATAAAGTTATAGGAAAAATATTTCCCAAAATGAATTATCTTTACATAATAATTGTTTTTATCGATTAATGATTTAAATCGAAAGTTGTACGATTATTGCCATCTTAACTTTAAGTTCTATAAAAAAATAAAAATCAGTAAGTGTTCGTGATTGCAGCGATTTTTATTTCATATTCTAGTATTATGACTTATTAATTTACATATGTTACTTTATATATACCAACAAATTAAAGTATATTTATTATTTATATACATACAACTTACATTTGTATAGTATGTAAAAAACCGTGTATGGCAATAATTAAATAAAAGGATTAAATTTGTGTGGTAAATGTTATATTAAACAAAATAAATGACCACATTGTGAAGGAGTGACCGTTTCGTAAAATATTTTCGTATTTCATGAAGTATGAAAAAGACGTTTCATCTATTTCATCCATTAACTTTTCATGAAAAGATATATTTCACTAAGTGGCTACGACATATACACTTCAGGTCAAAGGATTAACATTTCTCATGCTGTATCTTTCTACGAATTACACGGTTACTCCTTTTTTTTGTAAAACTTATCACGTCAATATATTACGGATATAGCGGTCCCTAAAAATAACCTATCCACCTTCCTAAAGTTTACGATTGAAATCGAGTATCCTAAAAACGCCAATTGTTATATAGTTTCAAAACAATTGTTTGAGTCTGGTTGTAAAATTTTTTATAAACATTAACTATTTTAAATACTGTACATCATATGTATTTTTCAATAGACGCATTATAGGTATGCGTACGGAGATACACCAATTAGACACTTATTCTATTTCATCATTGTTATTATTATTATTATATATTCTTGCTAATACTGTATAAAACAATATGAATACATGTATGTTTCAAAGTATATTATTATAATGAGGGCTGTGAATTTGTACGTTCCAAAACTAACTTCTTTTAGCTTATTGTAAGACATAGCTTTATTCGCATTTAGTTAGAATTTTGTAACATGGTTTCTTAGGTATTTTTCCCTTTTTTTTTTAGTATTTCTAACAACCATTTCGATAAATCAATTCACACCGAATTTATAATTATTGAATTTTTAGAATAATTATGTGTAAAATCATCTTCCATATCTCCTTAAATAAGTACATTTTATATTTTAGTTGGGCTTTTGAAAATTCAACTGCATTTTACACAACGTTGTAAAGTATTTTAAATACATTTTTAATGTTTTATAAAGCATTCAATTCACAGCCCTATAATATTATTATAATATAATAGGTTTCGCTGATATATATTGTATTATGAAAGTAATAACTAATGTAGTTGCATAGTAAATGTACCAAACATTAAGTAAATATTTTATTTTTTTTTATTTTAGTTGTCTGATGCTATGTAGCTACGTTTAGATGTTTAGATCAAACAAAGTGATCGTGACCACATTGGCATATTTTCAAGTATATCATCGTATAGACAGTATGTCAACAGTGAAATCGTCGAATAATATATTTACATTAGTTTTGGAAGCTGCGATTCAAAATTTCTACCTACGTATTTCGATTGAATCATGTTAAACGAAATTATATTTTGTTGACTATCCATTTTTTATTTTTCAGAAAAAAATGTAAATCAAAAATATATTATTTGTGTGCCCTTGTTCGAATCAACACAATTTTGTACCGATTATGAATACAGCAGAATTATGGTTTAACATTATTTGATGAATATTTATTTATAAATGTAAACAATATTATAGAAATATTTTTACTGCAGGTACAATCAATAACGCATATAAAATAGGTGGGTATTCAAAAAACGTACCAAAAAAGATATCCAGTAGAATTCAATCAGAGAGACAAACACTAAGTTTAGCAGACTAAAAAACCTCAAAAAATAATAGTAAAATTTTGCATATACTATGACAATATTTTGAGATGACAATTTAACTATTTACAATCCAAGGTACTAGTTAGAACCTATGCAGAAACCGCCAATTAATAATAAAAATTACTTTATGAGAAATGCATGTTTATTAGTTTGTTAACTGAAACAAAATTGTAATGCATTTACTGAAACCGGAGTTAAAATGTTAAATTATTAATAAGAAAACAAAAATGAAAATGTGTTATCGAATGAATGTTTAACGAAGTTTTACATAATATTTCATTTATTAATAATCAGAAAATAATTTATTAATTGTATACAGATTGAATAATTTGAGTTAATATTTTGTTATTTTAATGGATCTCGTATAAAATAGTAAATTATGTAATAGGAAATATTACATTTACTGTGTGAACCTTATTAGATAGTTAGATAATATAATACTTAGAACTTATATTTATTGTATTAAAATAATATTTTCATGATTACATAATTTTTTGTTATATTTAAACTCAAATCTATTAGTAAATATTTTGTTTCAGTCCATTAACTGCCTTCGTTGTGTATATATTAAAAATAAATTGAACGCTATTGGATGAATTATTAATGATGATAAATCATATTAGGTATATAATATTATAATCACCGTTATTCCTGGTTTGACAACAATTGTTTACTAAACAATTGGTATAAAATACAATGTTAATAGTATACATTTTAACACGCACAATGACATATAAAATCGATTTTTATGTATTATGTGACACACATTTGTTTTTTATATAAACTATAAATATAAATTATATTTATTTTTTTTAATATTC
Organism: Myzus persicae; assembly: GCF_001856785.1. Lineage (NCBI taxonomy): Eukaryota > Metazoa > Arthropoda > Insecta > Hemiptera > Aphididae > Myzus > Myzus persicae. Next base: position 371,672 of record NW_019102925.1, on the reverse strand, counting down.
CACATTTTTAGTATAATACCCAATTATAAAGTGTAAACTAATAATAATTAAACAAAAATTAGGAAAATGTTTGAGATATAATAACCATAGAAATATTTAGGTATATACTGTTTTTTTTTGTGCTGGTAACCCTAAACAGAGGGAAGTTACACAGTATACATATAATAAAAATATAATATTTCGGAATATTTAATAAGAACTAAGGGTTAGCAAAGTATTATTGTGTCAGGTTGATTATTTTAAATCACATACAATAATGGGTATACATGCCCATTTTGGAAACGTTTAGTTAATAATCCGAATAAAAAGTATTTAATTTATTTACCTAAAGATTCAATGAAATCGCTATAACTTTTCAGATTCTCTAACACACACTACGCATGACATGTAGTGTGTGTAATGTGTATGAATTTGTTTGCTTTCCTTACAATATATTGGTACACACAACACATGTTTAAAGTAAATGTATGTATACTGAGAGCTTTTCAATAAGACTTTACCTTTAAGTTTGTTTGCTTTAAAGAAATGACTATAGAACGCGACCTCTTTTGATAACTACTGTACGCTTCCATGTTAAAGTCTAGCTTAATATATGAACATTGAACATTTTAGTTAAAGACTTTGTATTATTATTAAAGAAATAACGGCATAAGTTCTTTGTAATGCCTTTCAATAATTTTGACTCTAGTCATAAACCGAATGTGTTAATATGACTGTTTTTCTTATTATTATATATGATCAAAAATAATTATTGCAGATGGCACCCAAGTAGGGTACCAAGTTGTGCTGGTTTACTGGTCACTGGTTTCCCGTGGATCCCGTTGCCTGTATACAATTGGGCACACTCGTGTCTCTGGAGCAAACACTATAAGTGCATAACTATTCATCTGGATCATAAGATCGTGAAATGAAATGTATACCGAAATAAATTTGGGGGCAATGTTATTATAACTGCACTGGTTAATGGAAAACCTGTGTGTGCTACTGATTATTACTAAATATACGGTCACCTAAAATATATCTGCGGGTGCAAAAAAAAACGTAGCAATAGTCAATACTTAATAATACCTTAACACATGAAACACATTTAAAAATATTTATAACTATACGTCAAAAATGTGTGTAAAATAAATAAACGAACAATATAATAAACACGTCATGTTGTACGCGCATTATAATGCATAAATATATGTCTGTAGGTAGTTGTATGTAATGAAGTACATCTTACAAAGTTTTAAGGATTTAATACAAAAAAAAATATTCACAGATTGTATTTAATGTACAGCTACACTACCTACGTGTGAGTAAAACGTACCTTACCACATTATGTAAAATATTGTATAGTTTAAGAAGTAGAAACAATACAAAGACCGACTGTATTCATTCTTAAATGTACTTGTAAAAACTTTTTTTTTCATTATATTTCGCTCTGATAAAACCAACAGATTTTATGTTTTACAGGATTTAAATTTTGAGTTTGTATACAAATTACAAACATTGTTTACTATCTCTTAAATTAATTTGTATGCGATTGATGGGAAAGCTGCACAACTAAAATGTCTAAAAGTAAAATAATTATATGATATATTGATAAATATTATGCTTTTCGTGTTTGTTCGTCTTTATGAGCACCGTATCTTATAGTGAATATTCTTCTTTGATGTTAGATGTTAAATTATACTATAATACAAGATCCAAGAGGTACCTACCCTTTTTAATTAACTTTTAAAAACGGCACAAAACAAAATATGTGCGCTGTATATTATTATTATCGTGATAACAATTATAGCATAATATACAGCTGTAGTATAGGTTTAATGTTTTTCAAATAAACTGTTTTAAGAGACATAGCCAGTCAAAATAAATTATAAAAATTAAATGCTCAAAAACAGTAATAGTTGGTTCATACATAATAATAATCACAACTTAGCACGCATAATCAAGACAAAGTACATGCATTTTTTTTCCCTATAACCTATGCATTTTAATTGGTGTATCAATACAACAAATGTAGTATTTAAGTATCTAATAAACTCGAGAGAAAACCAAGTGAAATAATATATATATGTATAACGTGTTTACACTGCTTTTATACATAGCTATATTTAAATTGCGTACCTTTTTCCGGTACATATTTTAAATGATTTTATTTTTATACAATATTATGATTATAAAAAATAATACGTGGGTTTTCCAGAATAGTATTTTCTCAAATATTCATTTTCATAAAAGTTAAAAAAGTAAGTCAACCGTCTAATAAAATACATGCTAATGCATTAGTATTTTGCATAAATACAAAAAGGCGAAACTTAAAAAAAATAAAATTAAACCAAAATTACAAAGATTTTAATTCAATTTCACTTTTATGCGGTTTTGACAAAACTTTTGAAACTTAACTTCGATTGTTGTAAAACGAAACAATGCTTAGAATATTATCGTACCTAATAATATTATTTAAAATGTGTAAACAAAAAAATATAAAAAAGAATGTGATTAAAAACACATAAAATGGTGAAAACCTCATAGTGTTAATACCTATTTGTAATTATGGCTTAAAGGTATAAAAATACTGTTTCAAGGTGTTGGAAATTGTTAGTTACCACAATGTCCACGTACCTATATGATTAACGCCTATTTTTCATGTGGAGGTGGACATGATCGAATAAATATTTAGTCTACACGACGACTATAATACCTACCTACTGTGTTAATTTAAATAAAGACCTTCATACAAAAAAACCGATCGGGTAATTTTATTCAAGTGGTGGTATAGTGATCAACAATTTATCGACAGCTTAATTGTGACGTGAATTCGTGAAATACAAAAATTGAGTGAAAGACGGACGGCTAAAAGTGAAGACACGACTGTACGTGACGAGACGAATGCATAAAAAATGAAAAAAGCTCCCGATAAAATATTTGAACACATATAGTGAAGTATTAGGTGGCATAGGTACCAATACGAAAATATGAAATAAACGTATGCGTTTTCGAATAAATTGTCGGTCGGAAAGAAGAAAAAAAAACACTGCGATATTATTTCTGAGATGATAAACGACATAAGTACGTGTATGAAATATCACGAATTCGATTCGTAAGCCGCGTGTACCCACACAACTCACAAGACAACAACAACAACAATAATAATAATAATAATAGTAAAAATATTTTATTATGATGATCGGAAACGTTGTTGCGTGTACGGTGCGATACGGCACAATATATTTTTTTCTATAGTAATAAAAAAATATGTATCACATAACACGAGTGAACAGGTATTTCTATTAAAGTGGTAAATATAGCGGCGGCGAGAATAATAGTGTAATATCGGATAATGTAGAAAAAAAACCTATAATATCATAATATACAAGGACAGGCGACGCGCACCGCCGAAGGAAACGATGACTGAATATCCGACCGAGAGACGCGATGAAGACATCAACGTAATCATCGGCCACAGTAATAATAATAATAATAATAATAATAATATCATACAGGCGGTGTTCACACCCGCGAGCGCCGCCGGACCGATTTCCGTAGCACCGAGTCCGTACAATAATAATAATAATAATAATAATAATAAATAATAATAATAGTAACATCATAATAATGATGATAATAATTCATCTGGCCCGCAACAATGGGAGCCTCGGCCTCTAATTGGATTTCTATTTTCTAGCATGGAAGTACCTTCGCATGTACGCGAGTGAGACCCTCGCGAGTGTGTGTTCGAGTTCAATCGTGTGTGTGTGCGTTTGTGTGCGCGTGTGGCGCGAGTATAAAAAAAGGCGGAGCAGACTTCGGTCTGGCGCGCTGCCGGTCGTCGAAACCGTCTGCGGGTACCCAAACCAGTTTTTCGACATTCTTTTGTGGACGACTCGGCGGACCTCGCCGGTACGATGTTTTTTATATGCTCGCCCCCACCGCCTCCTACGTCGCCCCGCCCGTCACGCAGATAATTACTTTATTAGTGTCGTGATCGCGGCCCGTAATAACCGCGTGCATTATAACAAACGCGTTGCTGTGTGCGGCACCGGAGATACCTATATTAAAATATATAGGTACCCGCCGCCGTTTGTATAATATAATATTATAATAATGTATGTATACCACACGTCGTTATTATTACAGTACCGGTTACCGGCGCGATATCATTTCGGCCCGCCATGGTAGTCGAAACGCATCGTTTCGCGGTAATAACCGCGGATCGGCATTAAACTCGTGCATAATAAATAACGCAGGTAACGACACGTGTAATGTAACGTCGATTTCCCCGTGCACGAGGCTGCCCGGAAGTCGAAACGTCGCGTTGTGCGTACCTACACGCGGTTCCGGTAATATAATGGAACACAGTATTCACTTCGGCAAAACACTTTTTGAATCCGCTTTACCGGAATACCGTGTATTTTACTATTTTCCGTTCTCCGTCGGTGTTTTTTATAGTTTGATTTAACGTCGCATTCAATAACTCGGCACGCAAACATCACACCGCGAACTCGGTGGTCGCAGCATGTCCTCGCCGTCCGTATAGTCCGTGAAATAATAATATTATGTATACTTGAGTCTTACGTGGTTACTGAAAATGACGGTTTAACACACTGTACGCCGTGTATTATGACATTAGATTTAATGAGCTGCGATGAACTGTCCACGAAAACGAAAATCGGTAATAATATTATATCTGTTCAGCCGTTTAGATTATCGTTGTCGAGGTCGCCCGAGAGTATAATTTTCTTTTCGTCGATGTATAAATGTGATAGGTACATCGTAAATACCTAGATATCTTGCACAGTCCTTCACGCCTGTTTCCTCCACTCTACCAGCCGAATGCGCGTTCAATTCACTCATTTTTTTTTATTCAAACCGTTCAGTTTTCCCCCCCGTATTTAAAGTGATCAGATTGTTTTTTTTCTCCCCTGACGTCGTCTTAATCGAATCGTATAACATAACAATAGACACGCGAAATTTCGCCACTCAATGTCACGTTGTGCGCCCATCGATTTAGAAATGGCCTGAACGCACATACGAGTATACAACACACACGCACATTCTCTCTCTCACACACAGACACACACACACACACACACAGACACACACAGACACACACACACACACACACACGACGACGAGTTCAGATCGTTTCCGATACGGCGCGCGNACACACACACACACACACACACACACACATACACACACATTAGTCATCACACTCTCACACACAGACACACACACACACACACACACACACACACACACACACACACACACACACACAGACTACAGACTGCGCAAGTGATTAGGGTTTTTGGCGGTCGTTTCATTCCCGTAAAACGACACTGACGATTATTATACTCTCCTATACGTTTAAAAGTAATTAAAACATCAATTTTGGGCAAAGACGCAATGGATCATGTCCCACGTGTCTCTTGATTGCAAAGAAATAATTATAATTATAATTAGGTACACATTACATTTTACGTGTTTGTCATAGTAATGCTAATGGTGACCATAGCAACCGATTACACTATCAGGAGTGACAAAAATAGCTCCTTACGACTATCATCAAATAAACTCACAGCCAAAAAATAATAATATATTATATTTAATATTTATGAAAAAAAAGATGCCGTGAAGTGTGAATTAATTTTAATACACCTCAGTGTAATTAATATAATTATAAAGTAAATTACATTTCTAGAAGATAAATACGAAGCCACGCTGTATTTTGTTAACTAATATTTATTAGTTTCGATCTCTTATTTTAATCGTACTTGGCAGTTGATACCTACCTATAAGTAAACACAATACACTATGCATAGGTATAGTTACAATATTAATAATAAAAATACTAACAGCTGATGTCAGTCGAAATGAATTGTTCAATGCTGTTAATAGCAGCTACCGTCTTTCACAGATTACCAATTATCTCTAAGTTGTAGTTTACGCATAGATGTACTAATGAAAAAAAAAAAAATATATTTAGCATTTATTTTACATATTTGTTCGTTTATAATGCTGCCCATCTGCAGATGTAGAGTACATAATATGCACCATTGCTGTATAAAGACCGTAGTTTAAGATGTAGTTATTGTATATATAATAATAATGACACTGTATATCGTGTATAAAGACTGAACGAACTGCACTTATGACCAGACCCTCTCAAAAACTATCCAGACTAAAAGTGCGCGGTTAAACTGCCACCAGTAGCATTTCGTTTGATGTCTAGAGTCTAGACCGAAATGAGAATATTTCAGGTTTGATTCCATGAAACATATTGTTTATACATTTCTCGCATTTGTGACTTCTTGTATTTGTTTATCAACCTCGCCAAGTTGGATTTTATGCTAGATGAATGGATGGCATAGAAATTCGTATCAAAATTATCAGGAGTTCAGGGTACTATATGATTTGATACTTTAATTTGAATTTTATCTTAGTAATTTTGTCTTATTTTCCGGCATGACCATTCATATTTTTGGTTTAAAATGCCACAGTAATAGTTAATAAAAAGGTGTAGAATTTTTTTTATTTAACTAGAAAATTGTAAAAGAATAAAATGTTCAGAGAAAAAAAGGATTATAATATTATATGAGTAAAACCACACATGTGATAGTTTATACATAATAAAAAGGAAAACAAATATTATTTATTCATGTACGTGGTTATTACCAACTAAAGAAACAAAAATATTAAGGGTATTAGCCATTAGCTACAGCATTATGCTTTGTATTTAAAATTAATTATTTATAAGTACAGTAATATTTAATACACACTTTATATTCATATAAATGTATTTTTTTTTCATATTTATGGATTTTTATAGCATACAATTGAATGTTTTCGACATCTGCATAGACTGGATATAATATTTAAGCATTTTTTGAATCAGAATAATTGTATAATACCTAATTTGTATTCAAATAGTTTTTAACGTATGAACTTGAGAGCCCTAGCTGTACATTTCATAACAAACGTAGGTTGTAGATGTTCAGTAATATTAACGTCGAACGTTTATTACAAATCATAAAAATCAACAAAATCAATACAATATGCACAATAGCCAAAATCAATTATTCTGATACGCTGTGGTTTTTATACTTTATTTTTAATATTAAAAACGTAGGGTCATTTCTGTAGAGGTATACTAGTATAATATTATACATTATATTATACCTAGGTACCTATAATTATAATTATTGATAAATAATATTAACTATTGCGACTATTATCGTACTGACGACGTACCGTTGTCGACATTATGTTTTAACACACCCGCAACGACTATAATACTACGCAAACGTTTGCCTTGGAAGTCGCAAAAAACTTCCCGTCGTCGTTCCTATAATATAGTATAGCTAGAAAAATAAAACGTCGTTTATTCAGCGGATATAATAACACAGCGTAGGTACTCTGTTCCCGCGGATGACGTGGAAATGCCCTCACGGACTCGGCCCTGGGACCGTGGTTCCGGGAAATTTGAAAAACAACACTCAAAGGTGAACAAAATATCAGCTGTTCCGGACGGTTGACTGCAGACACTCGTTTGCACTACGCAAAACACTCTCTTTGCCGCGTCTGCGGCTTTTTTTTTTCTCCTTAACGAGTAGGTACAGGTGGTATAGTGGTTTTTTCTCGCAGTCAAATGCGCGTGTGCTTTTACTTCCAGCCTTTGCGAATTTTGTTTAAAATTTTTCGCGCAAAAACTCGATCAAAGGTAAGAGTTCATTATGCTTAAAATACGTATAGGTCGTATTGTTTACGAGTAGCGAGTAGGTAGGGAATACAATTCGGCCGCAAATAGGTTAAGTGCGTTTGAAATATTCTCGCCGACAGTTGACGATTCATTCAGTCAAGCACCGAGTAGGTATTATAATATAACTCTAAAAACAAACTCGCTATAACGATCGGATATTATGTTATAGCTGTTCGTTGGAAATGTACAATATTGTAATTTTCGATGCTCTAAAATAATATATAATATAATAAATATCATGTTTAAGTTTTTGAGAAGTATTCAGAATTATTCGGAATATTGTTGACCTGTTGAGTGTCGGTTGAATGCTTTGGTTTTAAATTTTTAATCAAACGAAAAGCTCGATGGAATACTTTAAAAATGTAGAAACAAAACCTTCTTGGTTTTGCTGGTAAGTGATCTACAAAATAATAATTTATGTATATAGGTATATATAATATATGAGTTCAAGCTTATGCTAACCAATAACAATATCTGTATAATGTACAAGCCTATTATAATGATTGGTAAATAAAATAAACCGCGAGGAAGTAACTGTTATCATAATAGGGGTAGCTACTACTCTATATAGTATACAATTACGTAATAACTTACAACTTTATCAGTTTCTATAAGCACAAAACTAAATCAAGTTAAATTTTGATAACTTTTTTTGCTTTTTAAATGGTAAATGATGAAATTAATATGGTTGGTTATACATATCATTGCAATCGTATACGAGTGTATATCTGCAAAAAATGAGCAAGATAACCTGCAAATACCTATTATGGATGATTAGCTTTTTTCCTTTTTTTTTTTTGCCACCTGTACGCAAATATAATACCTACTTATATTATTAATATTTATCAAACAACAAGTTTGGAGTCACTGGTGTTTGACCAAGTAGAATCGACAACATCAGAGACTCGGACCGATCACAATATCTCATACCAACTCGGCACGGGGGGGCATCGTTTATAGATACACAATAAGAAACGAATTCGATACTGTTCTGTGTAATCGCTTAACGGACTCGTTTAAAGAACGACGGAGGCTCTTTACTAAAATAATATTATTATTATTGTACGACTATGTCATATTAATTATGTTGTAGGTATATTACATATTATATTAGGGCGTGTTCGGTTTTTGGAATTTGTTGTCTTGGTTATGTCAAAACCGGAAATAAAACCGTGCGTTGAGACACTAAACATCATCATCTCAGCGGCGGCAGTTCGACTACTCTTATTCCAACAGTATAACAAAAAAATTTTAAAATTTCAAATTTGACAAGAATTATCTGGCTATTAATAACTGTAGCTGCAGGTAATTAAATCATTCCTATACCTATGCAACGCATTGCTGATTGATGGTGGGGGTGAGAATGAGATATAATATGTTAATTATTGTACGCGTCCGTACCTACTGGGATTTTAATACAATTTTGTTGGTATACGAGTTTTATACCAACAATTTAGTATGTTTTTGACATACTATTTTCATCCCACCGTTCGGTGAATAAAATTTAATGAACACATTAAATGTAAATGTAAATTTAATATTTAAATGTTATATATATTATTTATATTTATTGAAAACAATTTAATTCTATTAGTCTATACAAGTATTTGTTATAACTAATAATTGTTTTTTATTGGTATACTACCATTTGTTTGTAACAATTCATCTTTTTGACCTATTTTTCAAATAGGTGTTTACGGTGTTTGTCTGTAGGGAATTGTTTTGCCGAATAAGAAAGTGCCGAATACTTTACCAACAATCTACAAGTGGAATATCCGGAATATACAAATATTCAAAAATTTTGACCAGAAATCACAACTTTGCATGGATTGGTTATTTTGATTTGAGAATGATTTTTTTGAAAAAATTATAGGTAGAACGAAGTATATTTTAAGAAATAGTAATATTTAACTCAAAAACCAGCTAATGAAAATTATCTCCAGCTGTCAATTTATTGTCATTTGTCATGATAGTTTAGGTAATTTAAAATTCTTCTCATGTAGTTGACGTTAAAAGTATTCCAATAACCATTTAAACGTACGGCTGACAGTTTGACGAAATTTAAGTTAGAAGTTTTCTTAAGTTTATCTTCTAATTGCTTTTCTGGAAAGTTTTGTTTGTTTTTTTGAACGATTTAAATTTGTATTTCGAATGCGAAAAAGCATCTATTTCACAGAAAGCTGTCGCCTGTCAGCGCTGCCATGCTGGTGATAGGATATTTCACTTATGGCGTAATTAAACGCGAAAAACGTTTTCTAATGAAAATATAAGTTTTCAGCTACAAACAATCACCAAACTGCTCGTTTGCTAAGGATAAATCGAAAATATATTTTTTTTAATAATACGGAGACAGTAATACAATAAAAACACAATCGGTTGGAATAAAATATTAGTCGCGAATGCATATTTTCATGGTGCAAAAGTGTCCGTTTTTATTTTGAATTTATATTGGATAACTTCTTGTATGTGTATTTGTGTCCTCACCCTTCGTCTAGGGTCGGTATTTTATTACACGTGACTACCCTTCGTGTATTACGGTCAGGTAGCCCTTGCCCGATTCACGTAATAAACTCAATTTCCTCTCTTTCGGGGAAAAATACGAAATATTCATTTACATATATGATAGTAATAAAGGCGTCCAAAGTAAACGAACCTCAACCCTATATAAGTCTGAAAAAGGGTGTCTTTGCCATAAATTGAATGTACTATTATTTTGCATTACGCAATAACACACTTTAATACGTATTTTTTCATTTTTACTTTTTATCTTTTCGTAGTCAGACATAATATAATACAAGTATATACATTAAACCTGTATAGTATATATATATACTGTAACTATAAAAAATAGTAATGTTGAGCGTATTTTGTAGAAATATTAATTCAAGGACTCGAGGTTATGACTTGGGTGCTTTAATGTACAATTATGATACTAATTTTCGGGGAAAAATATTAATATAAAGCTTATGTATTTTTTTAAAAACTATTTTGCGTTCTGCTTAAATTTTTAAATTGGAGATATAATATTTTATTGACCATACTCTCATTCTTGTAAATACACGTTGATTTAATTTTGAATTTTCAAATTTGTTAGATTATACGTCTCACTTCGGTCTTAAATTTACAGGTCTGAAGTACTTTAATGGCTTCGACGAAAACCTTTCGACCAAGAGCACTTCTGTAATTGTTCAAGACCTAATTTAAGATTATGATACTGTGCACCTGTATAGCAATTCCATTTCCTCGAAATCTACTTAAGTGAGTTTCACGGGCATTAACCTTGAGAGTAATGGGTGAAAACGGAAGACAACAATAAAATAAAATAACATGTAGGATATGTGGTGTAAAGTCCTGCAGTGTACTTTTTTATTAGTTACGATCGAAGTTTGAATTCAAAACAAATTTTATTACTTGAACAATAAAATATGCTCTGGAACCTAACTGAAATAATATATGGACTATTATACAGGATAGTTATAAAGTTAGTCTAAATTATTTATTATTTTGATGTATTATTGTATGCTTCAAGTAGTAGGTACGTGATTTTATTAGTATATTAAATCTTTAATGACATCTTTGAGTTTTAACATTTATTATTTATAAATTGAAATTTGAAAATACATATTTACCTATATATTTATGATTTGGTACAAAGTGGTGAACTACTGTAGTACATAATATTATTGTTTAATATACACGAGTAAGTATATTAGGTGAAGCATACTCACTCCTGTGTTTCCATTAATAACGGATTTATTCAAATTCTGATTTTTGAAGTTTTTAAAAATACTTCAAAACCATATTTTCAAATTAATGAAATTTTGAGTAGGTACTACAATTATTTTCTGTCTTTCTTATGAGACCCCCCCNAAAAAAGCGTTTCCTCTAAATTTTTAGGTAAAGGTTTTTTTGGAAATAGCACCTAATTCAAAATTCGAGTAGTTCTTCAATTATTAAAATTTATAATTTCTAAGGAGATAATAATACTTTTCAAAAATTATTTTACAAAAATATAAAATAGATATAATATTGGACCTAGAGTTTATTATACATAGACCATTTTTTAAAATAACTAAGATTGATGAAAATAAGTTTTTTGAATACGATGATTTATTATAAATACTTCAAAATTTGCTATCACGCATTTTGTCATAACGCCGCGCCGTCAGAAATAATAATGGTAAATTCATAATAAATCTTATATTTTTATTAATAAATATTGGGCTTTTAAAATTGAAATCCCATTATGTTCAATTTCCAAATGATAAAAATTGACCCTTTATAGAAATCAAATGAGTTGCTAGTTATGTTTTTATAAGCTTTAATAAATGGCAGGTAAAGTCGATTTCCACATAAACCAATTAATATACAAATGATTGTAAGAGTATCATATTTTTTGACTTCTCGCAGTACATTTAATTTTTTTTTGACAAAACTTAAATTTAATTAATTCATTTTATTAATATTATATATTAATATTTCTTATCTTTAAAAAAAAAAATGGTGTCCACTAAACCAAAAACTTAGACCATAACTGTTTGTTTCGTTAAAATGTTGGCTTATAGGATTAATCATATTTACATTTTTGATGGTGGCTATAGTCAGAGTGTAAGGATACATTGTTATATGCTATTCCTCCTTAGTCCTTTACCCTCTCATCAACGATAACACGCGTAATCTATACACTAACAAGACTTTTAGGTATGTTCAGGGTTTTGGAAATATATTGTAAAACAGATCAGGTGCTATAGGTCGTTTTGAAAGGGCATCTTACCAACGATTAATTCAATCACCTCGGGAGAGACGGACCAGTTTAGAATATGTAATGAGTGTCCCTCTGGCATTTGTGGGAAGTAGATGAGACAGAGGGTAAGGACCCTGGGCACTCACGGTGTCCATCCCGTTAATTGTGCCCGGATTTATGGAGCTTAACGGATTACAAGGGTACTCAAACTACCTCAGAGCCCTAAAGGGAAAATAATAATAAAAAAAATTTACCACGCTCGTGGTTGACCACTGAATATAATAGCTTTACTAGGTGGCACTTAAACGTCACGGTGTATGAAATAAAAACATTTCGTATGTTCGTAAATACCCTTGGTACTGGAAACTTATTTTGAAATAAGATATAAAAAAATCAGTGAACTTTGACCTTTTTAAAATTAAAATTTACAATCATATATTCTATCGATTTTTGAAGTACATTAAAAAATTTTCTTAAAGGAGAATGACATGTTCATAAAATCACGATAAGCACTTTATTACAAATAATATTATTAATATTTTTTTAAGTCATTTATGCATGGCATAAAAACCATTTTAAAGTTGTAACATTAACAAATGAATTGATTTGTTGAGGGTAAACTCATGTATTGTTTAAATATATACTTACAAATTTACATTTTTTTATTCAACCTAATAAAAATTAAATTTTGAATTATAAAGTGAATACTATTTGGAAAATTTTTAAAATAAATGAAAATTATTTTGCATATTCAGGTTGTTATAGTAAAATTAATTAAAATATTCACTATATAAACATTCACATGTATTAAGATACAATAAAAAATATATATGATTATTATAGTATAAACTATTATTCTTAAATTTGATATTTATTATTATTTATTGATTTATATAGTACAGGTTAGACTATTACGTTTTTTCAAAAAGTTAAAATTAGACTATAATGTCATATTTATACTATATAGGCTGACAAAGAAAAACAACGACGAAACAGCAACTTAATATTTTTTTTTTTTATATCATGCATAATAATTGCTAAATTTTTGTTGTACCCAAAGAGTCAAATGGAAATATTTTAGTGTTCTTTCAGTTGGGGGTTTTCCCACTGCGCACTCAAAATAAGAACATAAAAACCGTGTTTTTATAGCTATCCCTTATCACTGATCTCGTTTAATTTCAAGTTCATCATCTGTTACACAATAAGACCTGAATCAAAATGGAAATTATAAAACGCGATTATGTCAAATTAGTTTGTGATTTATATGGTTAACTGTGCTCTTCTTGGTTTAGATTTTACAGATTCAAGTAGGTGGGCACATCATAATATTAATATGATTTCCGATTAGCCAGTAATTTATTGTTCTGTCAAAGTGCGTGCGGAATTAGTATGAAGAGCAAAGCCATTGGTCTGACGTGTAGTGCTTTTAATAATTCAAACAAACTCACATAAAACCCTTTTCGGTGACACTAAACTTTTATCCGTGTTCTGAACGCGTCTCTGTTTTCATCGCCGCTGCCGTCTCCGGTCTCCAGATGCACTATGCACTGCGCAGTGAATAGAAATTGATTGATGGTGAGGTGATGATGGCATGTTCCCCCCGAGTATGTTTCCTCATAATTTAATGTGTGTAAACATTATATTTCTCGCTATGCAAACTTCACTGGAAACCCTGATGGATACGTACCTATATATATATGTAAATAAAAATGCGGAGAAAATTGCAGAAACGGTGAATTTTCGACGGAGTTTACTTTTAATGTGTTTTCCTGGAACGAGTCGTCTTTCCCTCTCGCGGAGCCGCCATTTAATGGTATTTGATGTGCTCGCATACTAACTCCGTATTGGCCTAAATTGCTCGAAGAAAAACACTAACGTCTTTATTATTTTATCTTACTGCCTGTTCACGGTGTTTATCCTTAACCTGTTTAATTTGATACTGTTAAATTATGGTCCATTTAACGTTTTTAAGGAACACTATCGCCGTTAAAAGTAAACTATTTTGCTTAACTTGAGATAGTATACTATCTCTAGGGGGCGAGAAAAATACATTCAGTTTATTACAGCAGATTATGATCATACTAAACTTAATCTGCATTGCAACGACAAAGGCGCGCGGTCGCATCCGCGATCTTTATTAATTTAGCCGACATAATATTATGGTAATATTTCAGCGCATACTCTTGCTCCAGACAAAAGTGCTGTTATTAATAAATTCAAAATACGAAAAATTAATTCGTTGAATTTGCCGGTATGACGATCATATACGCAATGTGATTGGGTGGTATACGTATAATCGTGCATCCGTGCGATAGACAGTATTTATTGGTATTCCAATTCCGTTTACATACTTAGGATAAAATATTGGGGAAAAAAAATAAAAATCTAACGGAGGGTGAGGTTCCGTATGGGGGAGTTATCGGATTATTATAAAGTAGGGTTCGAAAAACAGATTGGTAGGAGCGATGAATCGTTATTCCGGTGTTTGAAGTATTTTAATTCATAAGTTTTGCTAGTTACTAAAACTGATGCGAAGAACTCGAGTGGGTCGAACATAACACACTTGAGTACGTGTTCAGCCATATGCATACACGACTCTTTGGCGAAGGGGCTTATGTGCGTTTCATCGATGAAAAATAAAAATTGACAAATATTAATTCCGAAGGGGAAAAGTTAGTAGGTACTGATTAAGTGTCACACACAAATTAAAATGTGCATTTCTATTAACATTCGTACTGTTATTTACTGTCACGTATTTCGATTTTGAACGGCTGGAATATCTCGCTTGAAAATGTGTACGAGATAAAAAGTATAGGAAACATCATAGAATTATTATTTTCAATCAACTTAATTATATATTTTGTTTTTAACCACAAAGTTATTCTAATTTAAGTACCTATTTTTAACTATTATCGTTCCCCTAACGTTATTCTTTATTGATATGAACGAACACAAAATTAGCTTAAGATTTATTTTTTTTTTAGTTTAATATCAATAGTTAATATATTTATTAATACTCATTTGTTTTACTGTTGGATTGTGAAAATAACGTTTAAAATATGTTTGAATATTGTCACATTATAAATCACTCTCATTGAAAGCCTTGGCAAAATATCGATCTTATCACTAAATCGTTGCATTATATTCTGACGATGACTGATTGTTTTATTTCATACTATTTTATTTGTTCGTTTTATACGTATTTGTATGTCGAAAAGTGAGCTGTGAACTTTTGAAATAGGTTGACACTTAGGATTTGTGCTATCTCAGATAAGTCCAAACCAATATTCTATGACAATTGTGTTTGTTTTTTATTTCTATATTTACAAACAATAAAAACCATAAGTTAAAAAGGGTTTAAAGTTGTACCAACTTACCTATTTTACCATTGATTACCTTCATCTGCATTTTAAATACATTAGAACAGGCCGGTCAAGTGAGATTAATGGAGGGTCGGTGTTTTCACTCGGTCAATTTTTTTTTTTTCGGAGAGGGGTCGATGAGGTACCTTTTTGATATCAAATGCATCGGCCACTGCTTGTGATTCCACGGTTGGGTCCTAAATATATGACCCTTACAAAAGTCACTTCAGATGGCCTTTTGGTCTAGGGATCGTTTTGTCGTATCCTACGTCTCGTATGTTGATCAAAAATTCTTCTGTTGTGCCTGTTTCGAGGTTTGAAATTACGAGTCCATATACACAGAAAAATGCATAATAATAATAATGATAATAGATTTTTTAAGATATAGTTTAGAGTTTCAGATCACCGTTGATAACCGAATTGACAGGAAACAATAAGATATAATATACAATTATAGGGAACTAACTATTAAATAATAGATTTTTTCATCGATATTTAATGTTTATTTAACTATTTTGAAATTATAAATACATAATTATATGTAATACATAGTAGGTATTTTTATGAAAGACATCTTAAGGTTTGTATATGTGTTATATTGATTTAAAATATCACTTAACAATTTGAATTACTATGGAATAGCTAATCGCATAATTATCCATCAATTACAAGGTATTGTTGATTTTTTATAGTATTTATTTGACTACCCATTATGCCTTGAACAATTATGAATTTATATTATACTTATACCTGGCCAAATGTAGACTAGAATATTTAATAGTTTCATTAAAATGGAACAGAACTTGCTCTATTATATTGTGAATAAGGACCAATGCACAAATCTTTATAATTATAGACAGATTATGATTGTAATTTTTTTCAATAAATTCATTATCACAAAGCCATAAAATGCATAGTACCAATATAAACATATAAATTGTATTATTCGATGTTTTGTAACTTACATTTTTTATTTTTATCAATAAAATATTATTAGTTTGATGGTAATAAGAAGGAATTCAATTATATAAACATTAGCTGCTGTTTCACTAAGATAACATTTACCATATTTCACGAGGTTACTATTTAATTGTGCACTAAATATTCTCGAATTTTGAGAAATATGTTAAATTATTTGGAAATTCATAAACTTATTCTCACAGACAGTAGCAGCAAACTATAGTTCAATGTTCAAGATGACATTCACTTCTCTTCTTAATGTATCAGCCAAGTTGTGTCAGGGTACTAGACATGATGGCCCCTATTCGACTTCGGTTATGTAAAAATGTATTATTCATTACTGTGTGGGAGAAGAAAATACTACCGGCATCGTGGTTATGCATATTTTTTGTATTGAGAATCTATGCTTCTTTATATTTATTATACATTTCATGCATTTACAAAATATATAAAAGTGTAAGGTGTCTTTTAAAAAATATTTAAAATGTTTTCATTTAAATGTCTGCTAAGGTGTTCGAACTACGAATAATATTATTTTTTTTCTTGTTGGTGTTATTAAAATTATTATGGCGATAGTAAGCCACTGATTAAGTAATATTTACTATCAATAAAGGGTTATTTTTATAATTTCATAACACAATATACTATATCACAAAGATTGGTTTTAACTAATGAAAAACATATTATTTCTATAAGCAAAAAAATAATAATAATAATAATAATCACATTTTTACTACACTTCACCAAATGAATTTCTATTCTCGTAATTACTTTTATTACTTTTCAATATTCCTAAGTCACATTTATACATTATAACTTAATATATGCTATTGATAAAAAAAAAAACAATTTACAATGTTTTAATATTATTTATATTATATTATATATATTATTTATTTTACATTATTTTTGCAGTTATAAAGTAAAGTAAGGTTAGGTTATATTCACCAGACATAGTCTTAAAAACATTTAGATTATTTTTTTTTAACGTCTGCAACGCTTTTATTCGTCCTCAACGGCTGCAATTTGCTTATATGTACATTTATTATGTCTGTTGAACACATTCAGTTATATTTAAGTAAAAATAAAGTGTTTTAATAATATCTTTGGGGTAGAATCATATTGTACTGTCGATGGAAAATCGGTTATTTGTATAAAAATGAGGGAATAATACTAAAGTCAAGTAGGTAGTTTTTCGCAGGCATATCTAGAGGCCACTCTAAGTAGGAGTTATAAGTTATAACATGTGAATATGATTGAAGTTGACATGAAGTATCAAACTTTGGCGATCATTAGGCTTAGCGTTATTTGTCCCGACACACACCATTTGGCGTCGAACCGTATAACAATATGCATATATATATGTATATATTATACACGCACCTATTTTGTATATATATATATATATATATATATATCATTATTATGACAGAATAGGCCGCTACCATGGGCAACCACAGGGTTGGTGCACGTATACTGCGACCGCGGTCACTGTTTCTACGACTAATGAACTGTTGGTTTTGCACTCGGCCGGGTTTTCACGTTAAATATATTCGCCACTGCCACCCGTGGTTTATGGCAGTATTAATTAAATCGTCCTGCCGCAGTGGCGTACACGAAACGTCCTCTTGCTCACTCACCACGCCACTTTCTCGCTCTGTCTATCGCCCAAATTTAAATAAATATATATTGTACGTACCCCGTATATATATATATATATATACATACACACACACATATCGACGGTCGTTTCAGGAATCAGGAATGCGTTTTAATATTCTCCCCAGCAGCTTTTCATTTCGATACACGCGTGTACAACACTGCAGTGCATGTAAAAACGACGTTTTACGGGTGTGAGCGAGTACGAGTGTGTACCAAATGGGGTATTAGCCCATGTGATGTGACGGGGTTCCGAAAAGTTTTCCAACTGTTTTATTTTAGACCGTAAAGATTGAATATATCTGCTGGGGCTCGTGTTCGGGCGGCGGTGGCGGCGGCGGCAGTTTATAAAAGGAGACGACGACGGGCGACGATGTACTTGCAAAACTTCATTACCATAATGAATTCGTTAGCATATAAAATAGACACAGCAAAGTTTATGAATTACTCGGAGGCACTGTTATAGTCGTAGGCCGCCGCCGCGTTGCTCTCAGTTCGCTCCAACGTTCGTTTTCATTGGCCAAATTAATAATAACCACTGCTTTATATGCATGTATATTGTATATTTAGCCACGTGTATTATAACAAAAGGTTATTTCGAGATGTTTAATACGATTATATTATGTTTCTTCAATCTTCTTTGTGGAACAAATGCTATCAGGGGAGGTCGAGTAAAGTATACGTAAAACGTAACGAATCAGCTACAGGTCCCGTCTGAATCTCTAAGCGATTGATGTTCATTATGCAAACGGTTTATTGTTAATAATCAGTGACCGTGAAAAAAGAAAATCTCTATACAAATATATTTTTGAGTTATTGTAGACATCTGTAATAAATAATCTATCTATAAATGTAATGCACTTTGGAATCTCTGAACTTCGTCGTAAAGATCAGTTTTCGATATATATTACAATATATTATGAATGAATAAAAATAGGTTTTAAATATTTTATCTGTTTTTTGCACAAGTATGTCATATTTCTACAATTCCCTTGGAGCTTGATGTCTTTACATAGATCATTTTAAAACGCTGAACGCTATGCGTGTAACGATTATACAAACTTGGTGTACATTATAATATTTACATTATGAAATAATTGCGAGGTATAACTAATCTTATTTTGAACACTTAATTGTTTTTTGAATTTACATAATGAAAGCTCACTATTCATTATTATCATTACATATTAGTTATCGCCTGCACCAGACTATTATTTATCATTATGTAGATTAAACTTTTAAAGTGTAAATTACACGTTTGTCTTTAACATAATGGCATTTTATATAAATAAAAAGCAGTAACTAAACAAAATTTCTGAAAATTGCAAGTAAGTTCTGTTGATGGTTCTTTTAAAATTCATTTTAGAAATGTAGTCCTTATTTTTATTAGAGTTTAATTCAGTTATTTTAAATTTTCTAAAAAACTTTACCGTACCTATATTTTTGTTGTGCTCTTCTTTTTTGAATTTTTTTTAAACGTTCTTGTTGTTGTTTTTTGTATAATATATATTTAATTCAAAACATAAAGTGCAACTAGGTGTAAGTTTTTATGTACGTTTATTAAATATACTTATATATAGTTTTTACCCTCAAAATATTAATTGGTGTTGTATGAAAAACTGAAATGTATCACATACTTTGTACGTAGGTACTTACAGAAATTGATATCATAAATTAATAGATTGATATATTTCTACGTTTTTTTTGTTTTGTATTTCTATTTGAATAGACCCGTGTAGAGAAATAAGTAAAATAATTGAAATTGTATCATTATATTTTGTGAAGTAAAAATATGTAAACATGTTTGAGTTAGTATTATTAGAAATCAATCACTTATATTCAATTGTGAATCTACTATCTAATTAGTGCATATCCCCTCTTACAATTGAAACATTTTTGCTCATTTTTTTTCTGTTATATGCATATTCAGTTGAATGAATGGAGCTATGGGATGATAAACTCGCCCAAACGTTCATTGACATTTGACGTACTAACCACTTGGCTCAATAAACAATTTCCCAGGGTACCTGCAGATATGTAGGTGTGTGAAATTAAACAAAACAAACGGTGGTTGTATAAGACAAATGATTACTGACTAATTATCCACGCTAAATCACATAGAACTAAAGTTTAAGTATTATTTAATTTTGACATTTGGCGAGACTTCTAAGAAATACAAGACAACTCCAACAAACACTCACCTCGAACGCAGTGTCATCACCTACCGACATATAACGATGTGAATCATACGAACAATACGAGTAAAAATGATACGACTCATGCGAGTAATATTGTATCAAGAAAAAATAATAAAACATACCTAAACAGCGTCTCATTGCAGAGGTGTTCAATCATTTGATGATTGATTTGCGTTAGTAGTAGAAGTGCGTAAGACCTGCACTTTTCGTGGATAATATTATAATAATTTATGTTTGCACACATTTTGCAGAATTTTCTATTTCTATACAAATATGAATTGAAAATATTGTGATACAGAATTTATTGGTGTAGGTGCATGGTTGTATATGTATATATATTTCATCATAATATGTTTTCGCTCGCTTCCTTCATAACCATTAACCACCAAAATGTCAAGTCATAACACGTAATTAATGATATTTATACGCACAATGTCATATTATGTGTATATTATACATATTTACGTTTACATAATAATGAATAATAAAATTATAATATATTTAATTTATCTTCATAATAATATTATAATATAATTCTACTGAACCCCAGTGAGTTCACTCAGTACTCGCACAGACAAGCTGAAAAGGGGGATCGGGTTCAGCGGCGAGCCGGTGTGTGTGGGTTTTTGGCGGAATAGGTTCCAAGTTCCAAACATTCCACAAATGCCCAATTCACGCGTGTTATTGTTTTATTAAAACCGTTTCTGAGAACGTGTTTGGCAGTACGCCACTGCATTCCGGGATCGATAGTTTGAATATCCGCTAGGAAGTATTGTCGGGGAGACGAGGAAAAAAATATAAGCAAATATAATCTCTGGGTAGAGTAAATAGCGAACAAAAATATCCAACGCAGCCTATTGTTTTTGATGGTGTTAAATTAAAAAGCAAAAACAAAAAAATGTCTGCTTTCAAATTGTAATATACATGTTTGACCTCATTTTCTTGCCACTGTTTCCGAGTTATGGAGGGTCGGAACCAACTACGATAATCAAAGTGCGTATTTGTTTTAAAATTATTGTTTACGAAGTAAGAGCGTTCAACCAGACCGCGGTTTAAGGGATTTTCATTTGCCACATACACGCTAGATATTATTGTATTGTTTCGAAAACCATTTTCCCCGAGCATTTAGAGTTGGCTCAATCAATACGAAATGTTGCATAGACTGCGTTGTTGTACGAATACATCGTACCGTAAAAAGTATCATCTATAGAATTTTATATTGTCTTAGGAAACAATACAATAATGTTCATAGTTTTGATTTTTAAATCAGTTAATGAGGATACTAAATCCTTATCGTGTACAAAAGTGTAAAACCATATTTTATATTTTACTAAAAATGTAAAATGAAAATAATTCGACGAGTGATCGCAAATATTTGAATTTTAAAGTCACAAATGTTGTTGGCTTATGATTTATTTATAAATTAAATATTCATTAAAAAGAACAATTAAGAAAGGCTTACTGAATTAAAAAATAAGATTATGCGTTAGAATCATCTTGATAGTATAATTAATAACTTTTTTAAATTATTAAACCACAGATATTTGTGTGATTAATTATCTTTATATTTGGCAAATACTCTCTTAATGTGCGCATATAATGACTAAATTATTATTGACTATACAGTTTAATGTAATATTAAATTAATATTTTACAGTTTAAATAAAAATGTTTAACAGCGCCTAGTTATAGTTAAGAGCAATAATAATTGTATTAGCAAATTTAATTGTATTACTGTTATTCTAATATAAACAATACCTAATCTATATATTGTATCAATTTTTTTCCAATAAAAATGTTTTTGGATAGTATGCGATAGATAGGTAACATTAAAATTAAAAAGACATGGGATAAAATAAAATATAAAAAGAAACTATAAAAGTATATACTTATTATTAAATATATTATGTCATATTTGATATTAATAATCATCTACTTACATCTATTGAGAGCTCGCCCCGTAAAATATATTTGATTCGTTTTCTTTTCCACACGTTTCTTAGAAATAAGTAAGAGAAATATTGGGATCATTCGTGAACGTGACAAAATCAAATTTCAAAAAATGGTGTGTAGGGAGTGGTAATCCGACCAAGCTAGGGGACTTCGTCAATCGTATACCCTTCTCGATTATGCCGACTGGTTATGATATTTCACACCTTGAGGGGTCGAAACCCCTTTCTAAATAGGACAGACGCAGATGAAAAATGTGTTGTCGTATATATCGATAATCAGCTTAGGTTTTTCAATACTAATTTCAGGATTTGATCTGGATTTTTTTTCATCAAGGGGTCTGATGAAATTACATGGGGGAGTACTATCCCGCAGAGTTACACTGCATTATCATAAAAAAAAAAAATAATAATAATAGTAAAAAAAAAATAAGGGGTGTGAAAATTTCATGCCGATAAAAGTCCAAGTTTTTACTAAGGTGTCCAC
The DNA here is from genome assembly GCF_001856785.1 of Myzus persicae. Classification (NCBI taxonomy): domain Eukaryota; kingdom Metazoa; phylum Arthropoda; class Insecta; order Hemiptera; family Aphididae; genus Myzus; species Myzus persicae. The sequence goes on along the minus strand of NW_019102925.1, from coordinate 348,557 downwards.
CGGATCATAAAATCTCTACAGGGGGAAATTTATCAGAAGTCATAAAATTCCCCTATGTAAAAATAAAAAAAAAATAACGTCCGAAGAAAATTGTTCAACTCTGCTACAGTTGCGTTTTATATTTTTTATTTTTCTCATACATTTTTGGCTTTCGCCGAAAATAAAGTGCCTATCAAAATGTGTAGTCGGAATAACAAGCTATTTATTACATGAGGATGACTTTTACCTTATTTTTCCCAAGATATATGCACAATTTATCTATCCAAATACTATTTTATCGTAAAAAACATGGAGTCAATTTACGTCTATTTTCTACTACGGGTTCAATCGTGTTTGTTTATAAAAGGACTTTTAAGATGCTGACTAAAGATATACGAACTTAAAAAAATATACATTTTTACATATTTATTACGTTAAGTCTCACTTATACTTTGGCACTTTGCTTTTGTTTTTCAAGACAACCATTTGAAGCATTTATTTTTGAAAAATATTGCTACATTTATACAACATTATTTTGTCTTATATCGTTTTACATTTTGAAATATGATTTAAATGTAAAACTGTCAATTTTTAACAAATCTCACAGATACTTTTATGTTAATGTTATACTATTTAGAATATTGCATTTAAAAGAAAAATATTGATAAAAATAAAATGTTGCTTAATGGACCAATGGATTTTGAATAGCAGTAAGAAAGTCCTTAACATATTAAGTAGGTTTGGGACTTCATGGATTTGCATAATATTTGTTTTGAGTGTTTCGACAGAGTGTTTTGGGTTAGATTTATACAATTATTCATTTTCTGTTGTAACACAGAATTTATTTGACTTAAGTTTTCTCTGAGCTATAAGTATCATCTATTCTGAAAGATTTAAAGATTATCAAGTAGCTAAGTAACTAAATATTTGCCTATGGATTTAACGGTCCACGATTACTTAAGTACTGGAGCATAATTTAATTATTTATTCAAAAATAATTTGAATTATTTTTCAAATGTTGATTAATTATTTATAAAATTGGCTTATGGAACTGTTCAATTACCATATTACGTCTTATTTAGGTCAAAGTTTATGGTAGTAAACACATTTTTATACATTTTTTAACATATTTAAAAACTTTTATCGTATTAAAACTTTAAAATATATAATCTTAACAACGCATTTCTCAGTAAAATTCATTACTTTATTTATAAGATATTTTAGTTTTTTTAGTTTCTCATATTTTTATAGAATAAATAAGTATAACTTTAATATCTGAATAAAAAAGTCACCGTCGAATAAAAAAACCGACTATCTAAATAAAATGAATTTACTTTACCATAATTATAATAGTTATAATAATAATAATTATTATTATTTGTCTAAATGTTGACAAAACAAAATAAGTATATAAAAACTGTACCATAAAAAATGTCAACAGAATCGAAACCAATAACTATTTTAGATGTTTAGATAAACGTTTTGTTCACATAATACGAAGTAATAATGGTAATAATAATAGTACGCGTGACACTAGCAGTTATTTTGAAGTAGCTATCATCATTGTCGCGGTGACCAAATTTAGTCACTGTTAATCATCTCCATATTTTTTTTTACAACAACGTCTGTTCTCCGAGAGAATCATAAGATATTAAGTATATATGTTGTGCACGCGTGGATCACAATTTATGGGATTTAAAAAATTGTCGGCCGGCACTGCGCAGAGTGCCCGCCTATCCAAACTGACTACCTATCTACCTACCGATGATTACGATCAAATTTACTTATTATACTTGTAGATGTATATATCATGTAGGTTGTAAATAATAATAGAAAATAATTTAAATAATCATCTCAATTTTAAGGGACCACGTGCTTTCAGTATAATATATCATATCATTCGTCTTAGTGTATGTCGCTAGTCGATACGATATATTATTATTAAGTTCGTGTTGCTGCTGCAAACCAACAGTGGATACTTACCCATTAACTCGCTGTGTACGACGGTATTTTTCGGTATTCACGATGCAGTACGCACACTGTACATGTATACGACTTGCACTGTTCTCGTATACAGATGTATCACATTAAACGGCGTATTATTTACCCACCTCGAAGTACCTCCGCGGTTAATCCCCTTGCCACCCCTCCCCCGCCGCGTTCTCGCCGCAGTCACAACACCCCCCCAACCCCCGTAACGTAACGCTCGAGTCCGCGGTCCGTAAACGCACGAACTCCGGCCGGGAAATGAATGGTTTCCATTTGGCGTTTCGTGAAAAATGTCCGGGGCTTTCCGAGCTGCCGCTGCCATTCCTCTCTCTCGCCGCTGCCGGTGGAATGCCAAACAGCACATTAACCGCGTTTGTTTTTAGCGTCGTCGTCCCTGTGCGACATCTGCTAGGTCGGACCGGATAAACGATATAGGACTTTGGCGAGCCCACCGTCGTCGTCGTCGTCGTCGTTCCCCCGGGACGTTACTGCACTTTCGTCAGTGGCGACGAAAACCGTTTTAAGGACGACACCCGTTTCCAGCCTGCACCGTTGTCGTTTCCTTATATACGCTGTCGGCTGCTTGCTGTTTGTGTAGTTTTTGGCCACCGCAGGCCGTTTGCCAGACTTCGGTCCGGTCCGGGGAAATGAAAAAAGTAAAAAATCGCAGTTACGCCCACCCACCCCCCCGCTCGACTGCACCTCCCCCCCCCTTACGTCGGAAACGCGAACAGATGCTCCAACGCTCTTATATACCGAGCTCGCCGGCGTCACGCCGAATTATGCCGAGATTTAAATCGCCTATTCAAGTACCTACCGCGGTAGAGGTTGTGTTTTAAACTCCGAACGGCCGTTCAGATAACGAACACTGCGAGCAGATGGTTATGATTCGGTGTTGGAAATCGTTCCCACGGGGTTTCGATAAGTCTGTATTATCGTCGGGAAAAGTATTGTATTATTCGATCGATGATCGACAAGAACAATATTACAATAATAATATTATAATGTATTTAATATATTTATCAAATCGCATTAACCCATCATTGCCATCCTTATTCAGTTAATATAATAATATGTTTAAAAATGTGACTTGTGTTTTGCGTACTGTGTGATTACACATAATATGGTACCTATATTTAGATAAAATATAATATCAAATACAATTTATTAGTTTTCATATTGGCAACGTGTATTATGAATAATTCAATTAATTTCGTATTGATTATTGAACTTAAAGGTACTCGTTAAAGTTGACTCATACCTAAAGGTGGTATAGTTGTTGTTTGAAAATGTAAAGAGATGTCAAAGTAATTTAACAGAATAAAAAATATTGTTATGGCATATTTTAATGGGTAAATCATCTTTTGATACAGTTTAAAATTGTTTTCAAAAATAATTTCTAAGTTCATCCGTGGTGGTTGTACTTATATTGCCTACACAAGTAAAAATTAATTTTCAAGAATTCTTTGAACATATCTATAGTATGTGTGGAATGCCACTAGTTAATTGAGTTGTTTTATACATTTTTTTTTTGACATAAGAGACAATTCAAAATTGAATACGAATTTTTTTTTGAGATAAAATGCTTATCTATCATTTTTTTTTTTGTTGAGTAACAAAATACATAATATGTATTCATACTTCATATACATGCTATGGGTATTCACACGATATTGTTATACATGGTGTATAAATTATATTTACATACTTACAACATTGTATAATGATATAAAAATACTTCACCTTATTTAGCCCCTTACTTGGAGCTGATAAATTATACTATTATAATATGTATAATGTAAAGTTACTTGCTGACAAGGCGATTGCTATTCCATGTGATTGATAATTATTGGAAGTAATATTTTAATAGTGATATAGCTGATATGTAATATGCAATTACTATAAAACGATTGAGTTCTGTAATTTACTTATAAGTAGGTACATATAATATTTAGTTGATTGACTAACAGTGAGTGCAATATGCAATTCAAGTTACTACAAAAACGATAGATATTCAGTATTCACAGTTTAATTTGATTACTATTTATTGGTAAACAAATTACTAATGAACTACGGATAACAGCATAGGTATACGCTTTGAGTTGCTTTTATTTGATTTAGTGTGCTATAATCATCGTGTTTTTAATTAAACACGAATATCGGTTCATAAACGCATAACTTAAAACGAATTAAACAATGAATTGTTATTACCATTATTTTACAAAATGTAAGCTTTGACTGTATGTGTTTGAGTTTCGTATCTATTTCTAGTTGATTTGTATTTGATTTTACACTTTAGCTTTGTTGAGTAAACACTACATATCAAGATATTTTGAGTAGAATTAAATGTCACTGAAGTGTATCTTGTACTTTACGAACAACCGGTGGATGGTGGTATTATATATCTCTAACATATTAGTTTATATTATATTTGTTATTGTTTGAGTTGGTACCTATCTAAATCATTGAAATTAATTTATACGAATTACAGTTAAATACTAGATTATAAAATCAAAACATCCTACTGTTTTCCAATAGGTACTTTACAAACTTAGATTATACCAAAGTGATAAAATAAATACCACCATATATTATCATTTATAATCATAGTAATAGACCATATAATACTATTTCTGTAGATAATCATAGTAATTATAATCTTATTTATGAATTTTAAAAGTAAAGCTTTATATAGCAAGCTGGATACAATATGCATATAGTTGTTGATTAACTACGATAAATTGCACAAGTATTTAAGCATTTATCAAAAACACGCTAAATATACAATTTTTATGGTCTTTTTACGTATTTAAAATTTTAGTAATTACTATTTAGTACATTTAAATATAGTTTAGGTGCTTATAAAGCATTTAATAATTTTTTAATGCTTAGTATTACACCACAGCAATTAAAAATATTTTTAAAAAAGTGGTTGGAAATTTCACCTTTACAATATATTGGTTTTAAAGTTTAAATCGTTATGTTCACCATTGGGTAATAAATATTTTAAAGGGTTAAGGCCATTACAAGTTTAAGCTGCTAATTATAAATACTTTAAAATTCATAGTACCAACGATTTTTGCTTGTATTAAACATAACCCTTTTTAATTATACTATTAATCAATAATTATTTAAATAGAAAATTCCAATTTTTTAACTAGTTGGTTTTTTGCCATGTTAATTTTAAAACTTGTTATTTATCAGACAGTTAAAAATCTCAATATAATATTAAATTTATGATATTTGCCTATTTTATGTTTTGTTTTATAATAAAAAATGTACCAGTCCATGTTATTTTACCAGCTTCCAGGTAGCCAAGTGATCATCCCCAACCTCTCGACCCTATGTACCTATGTGGAACGAACTTAAGAGAGAAAATCGTTTTGAGGGCCATTCTGATCAAGTTGGATATAGTTTCCCGGTGAATGTTTGGCATTTTTAATAAGTCAAAGAGTGGAATGATGAAAGCTAATCGTGAGTGTCGAGCTTTCAGTCATACCCGCAGTGTATAGAACCACAGTAGGCGATTCCACTACTCGTTTGTCTGTTTTTTTTGTCTAGATAGACATGTAAAAAAAAAGCTTTGAGCTGAGTTCAAGTGTTTAGCTTTCAATCATCATCGATGTTTTATAAAAAAAGCGAGTATTAATAAATTTCATTACACTTTCTATGCCAAATCGTTTCATACATTTTTCCACAAACCATTGATATTATAATACTTTACTATCATATTCTGAGGGATTATAAAATAATCCGTATGTGCTCGGGTCATGATAGTGAAGATCGATTAAACATATTTATAGACTTCATGTTATTATCAAGCGTTTTCGAATACAGTGTTAATATATCACCCAGAAAAAGGTCACTATGGATGTAAAATAACGTGAATAAAATATATGTACAATGTATACATATTGCATACATAGATATTTTATAAATAAAGCTAAAATAATAATAAAACAAAGAGACCTGACACTAACGGGGGGGCGTTGTGTTTTAGAAAATTGAATGGGAATGAGCCCAGCGAAATCCTCGTTAATTTATAGTCATCCCTCCTGCGGGGCTGAAATGGCCCTGTTCTACATGCATGGAAAAACAGCAATATAAAAATGTATACATTTAACTAAAAAAAAAAAATATTATATATATATGAAAAAAAATATAATAACTAACATAACAACGGAGCGTAGCTTTACCAGGGAGCATAGCAATAATTATCGTGGTCGCTTTAGTTTTTATGCAAAAATAATCCCGGCATTAATACAAAAGCCGTGCCGACGGAATTTTCGCCAAAAAAAAGCCAATATAGATACATACTTCACGGTATTACAGTAAATAATAATAATAATAAGTTTGACGAGTTGATATATCGTTGTGTCGAGCATTTATCGAAAAGTGCTCAAACACACTCGGTGTCGTGGCTTCGACTGCAATTGGTTATTTCGCAGGAAACGACAACTGGACTCGTCCGATTTTGGAGGCGCCGCCTGAATCGCAAAGATAAGACCTGTTCTATTATTATTGTGCGGTATGACAATGGTTTTTGTCAAAAAATAAAATAACATTTATTCTTCGAGAATGCGACGTCGTAGTAAATCTCATAAAATCCATCAAAATATGTCATCCTTTATCCAAAGCACACACACACACACACACACACACACACACACACACACACACACACACACACACACACACACACACACACACACACACACACTGCAGATCACTGAACAGTGACAAAATACACACAAATAAATATTTTTCTTTTTTAGTCAAGTATCGCATATCGATCTCGATAATTGTGTTAAAATAATACATTTCGAGGTCAAATAATGAATATTTCATGTACACGTCTTGATTACTTGATTGTCTACAGGTACATAAAAACGTTTCAAATTTTGGTGACCGATATTAAAACTAGTTGGCTCATTTCAAGTATCGTGCCGAGAAAAATATTTCGGAGACCACATCGAAATGTTTAGCTACATACTAAAACTTATACTTACACTTTCGAATCTACATTATTTTAGGTAGGTATATTATTATATGCGTACACTGCTATTACTTTATCGGAATGTTTATAATATTTTATTATGGCGATTTCTGCAGATAATGTAAATAATTGCTCATTGCGTACTCTTTTTGAACTACCGATGTCCCTATTGTCACTGCATCGTTAGACTTCAACGTGCATGGCAAAAATCGATGTTCGTATTAAATAGCCATATGGGTAGTATATAAGATCGCAACATTGTCGCGCAAGACCCGCAGCTATATCTTTCAAGTCTGCATGATATATAATACCTATTGTGTTAAAGTAGTAGAGCATTCGGGTAACAACTATCTACGTATAATAATGATAATAATATAATATGTTACCCGAATACTCGATACACGTCGATACACATCTTACTCGCTGTTCGTTTAATATTTTGAATTGAAGATAATATCATTATGTTTTATTGAACGGGTTGTGTTATATTTTATATTATTGCGCTGGGTTCGAGATTGCGTCCGTCGATATCCGCGAGCAAAACTTTATCTTTTGAATAAATATTTTTCCATAAACGGAAATGTATAATAGGTATATTACAGGAAGGTATACATATTATTGTTTGTTTATTATCTGGAACCGACCGCGGATAATCTCCGCATCAATAATTATTAGATTGACTGCTGCAGTGTGCCGCCGGGCGGCGAGATCAAATTTTACCTGACACAAATTTTAACTTTAACTCAGATTTATCATCCCCACAGAACTCGCGTGTCAAAACATTTCCCATTATCTCGCCAGCAATATTTTACCGCCGCTCCGTACACAACCACTGCGGCGGCTGCGGTGGTGCCGTTTTCGGGCTTCACACGGCGCAAACGTCTATTTAGTCACGATACTTCATGATTTACGACACCGCCGCTGAACTTTTATATCGAATATTTCTCCTCTAAACTCCTTTGCACTTTTTATCCTTTGGTAATACCCGGAGGGGCTGTGCGGGTTCGAATGTCATGACGTTCGCTTTTCAGACCCGGCTGCTCTTCCGAAGGGAGCTGATACCCCGCTGTCCCGAGCCAAACTACCACATCAAAACCATATTGGTTTCTCCCCACAGCTACTACTCACCACGTCGTCGTTAGCTTTTAGCCGTTTCCGATGCATAATAACTCATTTTCTACGGACCGAGGCAAATTGCGTTACCGAAAAATCGCGGTACAAACTCATACGATCGGATGTACTCTCGTTATGTAGATTGCAGAGTGATACGAATAATATTTCCAATCAGTAGCGATCATTATCAAACAGCTATTATTAGGTGTCGAGTACCGGTGTGCAATTTGAGTAATTGTATTATAATAAGAAAATTGGGAAATAATGTACATAGCTGATTTTATAATTAAAATTACCATGGTTTATTGTCATGCGTTATCACAATAATTTATGAAAATTTAATTCATTAATAACTTAATTAAATTATTAATAACTTATAAGAAAAAATGTTATAAACAGTTATGGACTATTATGGAAAAAACTCCTAGTCTGATATAAGCATCTTGTCATGTCAGTAATTATTTATTGTGAATATCTAATGATAAACAATAATTATTCATACGCTTCTATTTCATTATAGTGTTTATGCTTTATTTTTGAAGCCATTTCTCCAGCACGACCATTAATCTGGTGTTCTATGTATCCAGTGTTCATAAAAAAAATTCATTGTCAAATGTGTTTTAGGAGTGTTCTCAGTTACCTTTATGTTTTTATCTTTTATTTGTTCGAATCATCTTTCATATATATATATTTATGAATAAAAAGGTTTTTATTGTAAAATGTATGAATATAAATTAAAATTACATTTTATTTTAGCCAATTATACTATATTGTGAGTCTAAATCGATTTCTTATAAAAGTTTTCCAAAGAGATATTTTGTTAAAAATTAAATATACTTTAAAAAAAAAAGGTTAGCTATACCTATATTGTAACAAGCGATAAATCGTAAAATAATTTATTCTATTAGCTTTTAAGAAATACTATTTTTTCACGAACAATGCTTTCCAAAAATCATTAATGATGGAAACAATGGGTTTAAAAGTTGGATTGGAGAAGGAAGGGAATATATCTTAAGGTACGAGAAAAAAATCACCTTTAAAGTCACTTAATACATAAATATATCCTTTTTGTCGAGGTAGGTGCTTTGACGAAGGGAAATAAAAAGAAAAAAATCTCCAAATTTCTTTTTTTCTTTCAGTTGAATACATTAGCCGTCGTGTCGGATATCCGCGCGCGCCTTTATGATAAGTACAACAGAGTCGGCGGTGATGAAGAAAAAGGCCTCTAGGCAATATAAATCGGTATGTGTCTCCCTCTCCGCCTCTTATTTGTTGGGATTTAAAGTGCCGTAGTTCCTGTTCACTTTTCCCACCCTATATCCTTTACTTTTTGCGCCTGTTTGACCTTTTATGTACTCGGACGATCGCGGTGGTAGTAGTGGTGGGTCCGGCGAGAAACGTATCCGGCCTCCCACCCATCGTACTGGCCCATGATTGTTCACCCTACCTACAGTCCAACGAATAGGACGACGGTAATTCGGGATTTATTATTATACATATCACCCTAAAGGTTCACAGCCGTTCCCTTAAACTGGTCACAGTCTCTAAAACTCCATCATACATTATATGGTCTTGTATTCTAGTATACGTACTGCACGGTCGTGTTCTGTCCAAAAAACGTGTTGTTTCGTTTCGTTTCGTTTTAGGAGAATGAGAGAATGGTGGCGGGGGGAGGGGGAGACATTATGGTTGAGATCACGAACAAAAGACATAAATTATGTTTCCTATGTACATTGCATAAATATAATACATATACATATAAACACATTTCACGATTCGGTAGAGAAGAACCAAGATGAATAACAGAGGATAAGAAAGTCTACACATAGTTTTAAATGATTTTCTGGAACTTAACATAGTGGCTATGTTAAATCATAAGTGAAATGTTAGGTTAGTTTATTTTATAACTGAGATGTTTTATATACTTATGTGCTCTAAATTGTTTTTAATAGGTAATAAATTTATCAAAATGACTAAACAATGTTTAAGCATTTTTAAAAAAATAATTAAATTATTTTTAAAAATGTACAATTTTAAAAATCTAAGCAAATTAAAAGCCTATAATTCACATTTAATAACTATTTGAAATTATTAAACATGAATACCCGAGTTAATACCCAAATGTAAAAATATTGTTTACTTACTCATAATTGTTATTTTAAAATGTAAACTTTTAGACAGTGGTTGGAGTTTCGGTTCAGTGAAAAAATTGAAATCCAATTAAATATTGTATTATTAGATATTTAAAGGTAAGTTAAATTACATAAAAATCGCCTTTAAGAATAACATTGTTGAACAAATAATATAAAAAAAAAATGTTTAAAATAAAATAATACAAAACAAAGAATTGACATTTTTTGTCAATCATATTGAATTATTTATGAATATCCAATGGATGCCCCCTTTAATTTAATTACATTTTTTCTAATTTTTATAAATCCCTAACATTAGTTGTGCTATTGTAAAACATATTCCCTTACAGATTGGGTAATTTCGAATAAAAAATAATAATAATAAAAAAAAAAATTAATGTTGAATTGTATTTTCAAATAAATATTAAAAAATGAAAACCATACATTAATCAATTAATATTATAATAGTTATAAATTGCTGAAACTTAAAAACTGACTTTTAGGTCATTGAAATGGGTTTGTCATGATATTTTGCATAAAAAAATGTTGCTACTAAAAAAAATAACATTATGATTTTTTTTACTCTTTTCTTCGTTAAGTGTATTAAGTATTTGAGTCATTAATTAAAAATCAGTGTCTAAGACTCATCGCAATTTATAACAGTGATAATATTATAATCTACTATACGCAATCTAATTTAAATATTTTTTTCCGGCAGTCTATCGCTTGAAAATGTGTTAATTAAATAGAATTATTAATAATTAATATTCTGTTTTGCATGTAGCAATTTTTCATTCAGTTGACAATTATACAACAGGATGTCGTCTGTTATACATTAAAATTATTATTATTGTACCTATATCAAAATTATCAAAAAATCATCCACTAAATAATAAAAGGAGGGGGGTTGTTATCATTTGAAAAATAGAAGTTTGTATCAACATAGGATACTCCAAGTAGTATAAAAAATATCAGAAATTCAAAAATATGGACTTGAGCCTTGCGAAATACTAAAAAATTCTAAAAATAAAAATAAAAATTATTTAGTTTAAATAAGCTATTGTTTTATCACAGTCCGTGAATTTCTAAGTATAAAAAAAAGTTACTAAAATGATATCAAATTTATTAAAAATTAATATAATTATAATATAAGAAATAAAATTATACTAAAATGTATTGTGACTAGCAATTTATATCAAAACTGTTAATAACACAATTGTTGAGAAAAAATATAATATTTGATTTAATGTAAATTAAACTTGAATGAAGCACTCAGAATAGTTTTATGAAAAACGATGACCTACATAGTATGTGCTTTTATAATACTTATATAGCAATATAACATAGACGTTTTTAAATGTGTAGCCTTTTTAGTTTTTTATGATTATTGTCATACGATTTGCAATTTCATTTCTTAGACATTTAAATATTTAATTTTTGCTTTATTTTATTTTGACTATAACTTAAAATGTTTAATAATATAATTTACACACACGTGTTCCATAACCCCTACAGTACCTCTACAGTAACCCTACAGTAACCCCTACAGTACCACAACCAACAGCTAATGGACTCAGTTGCTGAAGCTTAAATAAAAAAATAAAAAAATATATATAATATACTACTATCCTCAGCGGAGATAAGATGGAATATATAAATATTGCATTTTACATTTTAAAATAATGATTAGACGACTCCATATCAGTGTATCATGTTTGTGGGTGTAGTTTTCAGAACCGATTCTGAGAACATTGATAAAAGTTTAAAAAATAAATCAAATACGATTATAAAAATGTGTATGAATTTTCGGAGTTATGCAGTATATACGTACACTGTACATGCAACTATAAGTTACTTTATACTCATACAGTTTAATCTATGATACGTTGTAGTTTTGTAAAGGAAAATGCATGCGGATAAGCTGGGACGAGGAAGAAGAATGTAGAAAAGGGTAAACATATCTAATCTTGGAACCTAATTCTTGATAAGAAACTAGAATAAAAGGAACAGGATAAAACATACACATATATATATTGCTGGGGGCCGAGGAGGTTCCACAGAGATTTCATTTACCAAATACTGACCCTCCAGCTCTCCTGATCTCCTTCGGGAACTATATGATAACAAAAAAGGTCCGGTCACTTTTGCTGTCTATGAAAGCAAAAAGTACTTAATCATGATTTGTATGTTAAAACTTCAAACGTATATTGTAAATGTGCATGTATTTATTATGTAAAATGTTTATAATATATGATAACATAAAATATTTATAGGACGCGTTGGATTTATATTTCTAGTGTTTGGTCAAAATGTCTAAGGAAATTCGTGTTAAATATTATGTTCAAGCCAAAAATAATAGTAAGAAACTATGATAAGTATTCAGTAGTAAAAAAAAAATAACTTAGTTCTTGTAATCGGGTAAATGAAACAGTTCATAAGTTTTATTTGTTTATTTTTATTGACTCTCGCTTCGACTTGTAATCATTAACGAGATTTGATTACTTAATTATTTTTATCGTATAATACACATTTTACAGTTCCATAAATTATATAAATGCAATAATATGTATTGATCGATTCTAGAGGTATAATTTTTTAATTTTAATAATTAACTACAGAACTTGAATAACCTTTTTCAAGATAATGATTTCTGACTTTTGCGTGTTCACTGAATAATGCATAATATTATTTATTTGTGTTGGACAAAATTATTGTTGTCTAAACTTATAAGAAATCAACAACAGATGTCGAATATTGTTCAAGAATGGTATTGTATAATAATTTAATTTACTGGGAGCTTAATTCAAACTTTTTCTGATAAATAGATTGTGAAATTTAATATTATTAAATTTTCAAATAATTTTCTGTTTTCTTTCAATATTGTGAATTGATGATGTGTTCTGAGTGACAGAATTTAGGCATGATAGCTTTTGAACGTCATTGGAAAAAAAATACCTTTATTGAAACACATTTTATGAATATTTTTTTTTCTTTATATATTATTAATTACAAATTTATATTTGTAACTTATAATATCACAGTTGTCAGCTATCGATAATTTCATTAAACCAAAAATTTGAAAAATTGTTGTTTTAATAATTATCAAGAGGTCTACATTTGTCAACACGTTTAATAACTTGCTTATTGAACCTAATTTATTGTTCATGATATTATTACAAACAGCTTGTGGTTCAATATCGATTTATCATATTTTTCTGATTTCCATATTATTTTCAACAAATATTTTTTTTTTAAATTGACAAAGTTTTACTTTATAATATCACTATAATAGTTTTCTAAAAGTAAAATATAAGACCAAAGACGTATTTAGACAGCTCCTGCTGTTATGCTGTCAAAAATGTCTGTATGATTACTAAATATACTAGGTACTATAATGTAAATCCTATGGATTGCTTAATTAAAAACTATACTTTTTTATAGAAGTTTTCTACTTAACGATAGAACGTTACATAACCGATATACCCAAAATAAAGTAATACATTAATTAAACACAAAATACCGAATTTATGTCGAATGAAACATATTATACAATATACGTCAAAGTAGAATTATTACAAGTATTAATTATTACAACACAACAGACCGACATATTATTATCTTCTGCATTAAACCTAATTTGAAAAAAGAACATGTTTAACCATGTCACTATCATTAGTGGCGGACAAAGGCTGATATTGCATGTAGCCTAGGTGTATTTTGTTTTAAAATTAATTATTCCGATTAATTAATTATTAAACGATAAATTCCTAATGTAATCCCGATGATGTTGCTCCATTGTCATTTCAAATTATCAAAAACGACATTTTATACTGATAAATCGCTATATAAATGGCAACCGAAATATTATATTCAATATCCGATATAAAGCTTGTCAATATATATTTTAAAGCAATAAGCAATTAAAATTTAGTTTTATTCAAACTGAACAAAGTTTATAATTATTATTCATGATTCATAATTTATGCTATTGAAGCTAAATAAAATTATAGTAAAATGTAGTCGTTATTTTAATATTGCCAGTTGGTCTCTTAAAATTGAAAATACTTGCAATCATTGAATAACGCCATAAGCAATTGATGTTTAAAGTAAAAATAAATTGCTTCGAACTTTATTGATGTTTATCATTATAATAATAAACTCTGTGATAAGGCCTGACGAAATTGAAATATATTTAGATGAAATAAAAAACGCTATTTCTTCCAATTGTGCATAAATAAAACATATTTTGCGACCACACTACCACAGATTGAAGTGGCAAACAAAATAAGCATTCAGTTTTGAATTATTACATTCAGATTTTTAAATAGACTAATTTAGAAATTAGGAAATAGTAACTACTTAAAATAAACAAAAAAATATGTTAATAATAATATTATGTAGATTTGTCATAATATACGATGTATACCTAGTTAATTAATGCCATTGTTGCTGAAGCTTATTGATCGATAAAAAAAAAAAAAAAACATAATCGGTAGGTATTTTAGGTAAACAACTATACTTGGAAATATTATTGTGTCCTCTCCACGTGCCCACTAAACTGACCGATGAGAGCTTTTAGAATATTTCACCGACGGCCCGCGGCCCTGAAATTAGGTTCAGTATTCGATGTTCAATTTTAAACAACGAAATGCGTAACGACATAATATTATTATTATTGTACCGTCTGTACCTATTAGCTGCTGTACACAACGATGCTGACACGATCAAAGTGTCAAATGTTGGTGTGGTTTAAATCGTCAGCATTTTTCATCGTACTGAAACTGTAGGTGCATATATAATGTATATTATACATAGTATGACATTCGGCTCAGCTCTTGTGTTAAATGCTATTGTATATTGTATTTTTATTCCGTTATTTTTTTTTTTTAAATTAAAAAAATGTATTTACCGATGGAAACAAAATGTGAAAAACCACTGCAAAACAAAGGCAATTCGTACTGACTTCCGTCGACGTGTGTGCTGCGTATAGGTGCCTATAATTACAGCTATATATATATATAACAATAATATCATTATAAAATATATTATATTATTATTATATTATAATATTGACAATGAAGTTTCCTGGTTTTAGTCGGACGAGATCCGTTGTTCGCGGAACGGCGCTCGAATGACGCGATAGGCAGTAATAATTCATAAGCGATATCGCTGGGATTTGCATTGTGCTCCGGTGGCGAATAGCCAAACGCTCGCGTACCGTATATTCTCGGACAACCGCTGTGCGAGGGTTTCCGGTATTCCGGAAGTGAAAAACGACGGGGCTCGGGGGTCATGGCGTGGCTAACCCGCGCGTGTTTGGTTTGCGAAAAAATGGCCGCAACGATTTTCAGGTTAAAAAATTAAATAGTTTCTTTTTTGTCTTGTGTTTTTTTTTTGTTCGTCCGTTAATATTTTATTCCACCCCGCGGACGACGAAATAATGATAATAATTGTGTGTGGAGGTGCGTATACACTGCAGGTACCATGATCATCACGAGGACAATGCCTCAAATCATTATTACCATAGAGCACTATTGGCGGTGTCCATTAAGCGCCGCCGCCTGAGCAGGGACTGGGTATACCCATTAAGCGGCGAATACAATGCGAAGACGAATATTAACGGTCAAAAATACCGACGGCGGCGGCGGCGGCTGTGCGGGGACGAAGAAATTAATCATAATTTCCCGTCACCGACTACGGAGGCAGCCGAGTTGCTTCGGAAGAGTGTATATAATATATGTATATTGCACATATATAAATATATATATATATATTTACTGCAACCTACCTATATATGATATATTACCTCGCGAGACCTCCGCAGGGGGAGGGGGAGGTCAAACAATGCTCGCACAAGCTGTTTTCTAATCGTTTTGTGACAAATTTGCCGCCATCACAGCCGCCCGCGCCACCGCAACCTCCGCTTTTTCTCCCCCCGAAGGAAAATTCCGTGGACCGTGAAATGAAGTCTTGTTCGATATTACCAGCTCTGTCATTTATCATTCGTATATGCGTTGTTCGAGTAGAAGTCGTTTCGACGAGCAACAACGAAGGCGGCGGCGGGGAAAACGGAAAAATGTGTACACTATATATATTAAATATAGCAAAACAATATAAATATATAATATGAACGAGGGGTGCTACAGCGGATAATGGAATAAGTAAACTGCAATTTCGAAAAAGTCCATTATAAAATACCGGAGCGTGCAGATTTCGTATAGATTCCAGTGATAAAGCAAACGAAAATCGAAATTATTATGGAGAGGACGGCGCATTATGAGTATACGTAGATAGGTATATGATGTATGTGCAGAGTTGTTCCCCAATCATGCTCATCCCAATTTTTTCCATTCGCAAAGAAAGTCTGAAAAATTCTGATTTTTAGATTTGGCAAGCATACAAACTCATTTCTGAATGTCCACATTTTTAACAACACTTTGAATTATTTACGAAATACAATTTTTCTAATTAAAATCACCCATTTCTACAGTACTTTTTTAAGGAGATGAATATTTGTATGTGTTCCTGTTCCTACATTGTACTTCTACTATACTGTTTTGAGTAGTCGCTAAGTGATTGAACTAAATTTTAGTACTAAGGGTTAGAGTCTACGATAATTATATAATATAGGAGAACGTTGACTTTAAAAAAGTCATTAATTTTAAAATTTAGAACAAATTATCATGTGTGACCACCAGAGTGCTCATAATATGTAGGTCAAGAATAATATTATAATATAAAATGTATTTTATATTTTATAGTAGGAAATATTATAAGGACTATTTTTTTATCGTTAGAATATAAAACTTAATAACTCAGAATCTACCCGGTTAAATGTTACATATAGTTACGGAAAACAAACGAGGTCTTCAATTAAAAAAATACTCTCCATTACCATAGGATATTCTACGATTTAATGGTATATAAAAAATGTAAGTATTTAAAAATATGGTATTTGAGCGTGATTGGTGGATCACACGTAGTGCAGCTTTTACGGGCAAGCGTTGGGAAATTGCGCAAAGCCAATTTTAATTATCGTCGCATCGGCGTCCGAATAAAAAAAAAAAATACGTTCGTGATATTATAATATACTGTCTGAGTGCGGATACTGCGGAGATACAAAACGTCAGTTTCGCAGTATCCCCAAGGGCGGGTGCGAAGTAATGACCACGTAAAAAAACAAATCGTGACAAAAAAAAAAAAAAAAATAATAATAATAATAATAATAATACAGAGGCGAAATGCGTTCGAGCTGTATTCGCGTGACATTACTGACACTTAATAATAGTACCTACACATTCATATAAATACGTTTAATATTATGGTCGGCGCGTAATCCGTATGATCCAATTAAATTTCAACGAGTTTATTTAGTGGTAAATAACCGTTATGAACGGCAAATAAAATGCATTGTTTTCTTCGGTTCCAATCGATAGAGTCTATATAGATATACCTCATGCAATAATAACACTGTATCTGCACACGCCCGAGCTTCGCCGACGGAGCCAAATTATTCTCTGACGGCTAGATATTAAGTGGAAGCATGAAATTGCAACCGAGTATTATAGTTATATCATTATTGTGGTATTATCACAGATTATATACATATTATTATAGAATTTGTGATAGTATACTAGGCGATAATACTTAAGTTTTGGTCTGAATATCGATCAAATGGTTTTATTTCCTTAATAATGTATAGGTAATAAGGTTCTTATGGTTTATATTTTGTTTTGTTATTATAACACTGCACACGAAAAAAGACTTATTAACTTACGTTAACAAAAATAAAAAAAGTTACCCTTACATATATAATAATATTTTTATCTATGGATAGGTATACGGCGCACGTACGATATATAATTCATAGAAGGTAAACTCAGTGGAGAACTGTAAGCGTCCAATTTGATTTATTGCCAGTTAAATTGTGTCTGGGTATTGTATACCTACGTTTAACCTGGGGTAAGAAGAAAAACATTAGATTTGAGTCTCTCTAGAGATTTTCCAGTGTTTTTTTTTTTTTGTTAAACAAAAAGTAGTTTACACGAATTACGTTTGGATGTATAGTAAATGCTAGTCCAGTCTATAGGGACAATAATATGAAATCATAAATATTAAAAATTAAAATCATTTATTTCCAGTGCTTTGTTTTGTGAAACAGTGTACTTAAATTCAATTAGGGACTCTTTAATTGTTAAAAATTACTATAAACTTGAAGATAATTTTTTTATTTTTACTTTCATTCAAGTCCTAAACGCGTTATGTAAAAGTAAAATATTAGTTTACTAAGTTATAATGACTGACGTAGATATGATATATTATCTTTAATCTTAAAATTTTAGAAATAATTAATTTTGTACAAACACATTTTATATAATACGATATAATAAGGGTAATTGCTTATACACATCTTCAAATAGTCAATGGCTTGTTGCCAAAGGTTATTGAAAAAAAAATTACTTTTTCATATTTTAATTTTTAATTTGTAAATTTGTTCATACTACCTACTACAAATACGCAATTACAATATTATTTTATTGGAAATAGTTTATTTTTTTTATTCAACTATGCGATGCAATTATTGTTTAGAATAATTTTGTATGATAGGTAGGTAGTATAATAATGATACTATAAAACCTATTATATTATTATGGTGTAATAATATGAATAATATTTATGGAATTTAGTAATTTGATTTAATTTTACAACTGATCGGTTAATCTATTATAATATTTCGATATCATTAGGCCTTAGATTATTGTTTTAAAATTAGGTATTTTAATTAAAATACGATATATTCTGATATGAACAATAAAACATCGTCCAATGTATTATGTGATATGAGTACTTAATTAACCATATTATATGGCGTAGAATGTAGATTACATAAGTTGTAGCCAATTACTTGTATTAAACTATTGCTGTAAGTTCTTTGATATCTTTTGAATTATGATCATAAAATATTGAGTTTGCAAAACATAATATTTTTTGTTAAAGATAATTTATGATAAAATAAGTTAAGCTTACATTAAACATAAATACTAGACATTTGATTAATTTGACATTCTTGTCTACTCTTCTGACTAAAAAATATCCAAAGGGTATACTGGGCTTAATTGTTCGATTATTGTGTAAGAAAAAAAATACAGTAGGTAAATTAATACTCTGCACACAAAAATCCAACTTTTTATTGAGTTTTTATGTCTTGCTGATTGCTGAGGAGTGAAGAAGTGATATAAGTTATTTTAACAATCAATTTTCTCTATTAAATATTTCGAAACAAAATAATCGTAATTTATTGAAAAAAAATAGAATAAAATATTATTTAGTGTATAATATTTAGTTCTTTAAGTATTCATAATATTTACTGCATTTTTTGTTTGATACATTGTCTTTTGTTTCGAAAATAATTAGTGCAAATTTGAACGAAGCTTTACTTTGTTCATTACAAAATAGATTGTATTGATCTTTTCTAATAATATAGTATGATGTAGTATTTTAAATTATAAAAACACAAACATTAATGGTGGAAAAAATATCTCTATTAAACAAAAGAAAATAACCACCCTGTATTATAATATAAATGAACGTACATACAACAATAATTAAAATAACAATGGCCGACAAATTATTATATTGTGATGACCCCGATGCGTAAAAAAACATGTCATACAAATAAAAACGTGTTGAATTGGATGCACTTCTAGAAGTGCTAAAAAACACGAGACGTGAGACAAGTACCTACCTCATACAAACACGGCCCCGTTGTTATTAATCCGAAATGGTCAAAAATGAGTGAACAATTTCACGGAACATAATGATGAATCATTTTTCAGTAGACATTAAAATCAATTACTGCAGTTTAATCGTGAGCAGTGACATATTGAATATGACAGGTTCAAAATACTCCAAATGGATCCCGAGAGAGGGTTGTCCCATTGTAAGCCGCAATGTGCTCATATATGAAAATGATGACAATTTTCAATGCCATTTCTTTACAGTGATCACGTAGAAGGGCGAACGATGTGTATAAGGACAACAAAATGAATGTCATTTTAACGAAATACAACTTTAATTGAAATTTATAAATACCATAACAACCATTACAAATTGCAGTAATTAACGATTTAAAAATAAATATTTAAATGTAGGTATGAAATTAGAAATTAAATATAGCCTGTACATACCTACAGGCTACAGCAGTAGTAAAATATATGAAAATATTCGAAAGTATACGGTTACAGATTGTGTCCGCAGTGCGACAAAAACCCAACGCTAGGCAACCAAAGTATAGTTAGTATAATTATACTAACTTTAAATAGTGAATATAAGAATTGGGTAGGATCTATCCACAGTGTAGTTGAAAATATTGAAGTACAAAAAAAATAAAAAGCAATGACCCAGTATATTTTTAATTCTACGCGATTAATAACCGAATATTTTTCTGAAAATATCGATAAAATTAAAATTACAGAGTTATACATTTTTGTTTATTAACATTAAATATTACACTGTTTTTTTGGCGTTCGGGTTTTGTCGATCGTCAATAGTTGTTAGGGAATAGAAAGTATTATATTTGGGAGTTTATCAATCAAAAATATGGTAGATTTTGCTGTGAATACAAAACTTAAAAATTTAACACAAAATTGGAATTTGTTGTCGACGTGCATTTGTAATATAATATGCAGTGAATTAAAAAATAGATATTATGTTGAACTCGGAATAAAAACGATATTATTGAATTATCCCTCTAATTTTTAAGTGTTTGTAATTAATTAAATATTTTGATAATACGATGACGATTTTCAAGCTATTGTCATAATATAATGATTAAAAATATTATATTTTATAAATGTTTATACTATATTCAATTAAAATGAATAAAACATATAAATCTGTTTTTCGTGTGTTTAATAAAATTATAATTTGGGTTTTTTACACACTTCAGAACACAAATACTCAATTTACTATCCTTAGACAACGGATCAGCAATATTTCTTCAGTCTTTAAAAGTTTAATTTGTCCCTTTTAAAATTGATTTAAAAGTCGATGACTGTATTATAAATTTTCAATTCATTCATTTTTATATCGTCTTCAAATATTACATTTTTTTTTTTATTACAATATAACTTTTATGTAAGTCACCGGTTACACTATGGTTTATTTAATGAAAATAAATGTGAATACGAATCGTATCCTTTCAGGGATATAAATCATATGCGCCTATAGTTTTAGGAGCGAAAATTCCGGATGTGAATGTTTTTCTCAGTACCGACATGAAAGCTATTATTTATAACATATTTCTGCGGGGCTTGATCATGGTATTTCAACGTGAAATTTTAACCCGTAATTTTAACATTTCAATGTATAAACTCAACAATATATTTTCCTCCGAACCATATTATATACTGTTTTCTGCCATAACGGTAAAACGTGATCACCATTTTTGACGATCCATGTTGAACTTCATATTTTTATGCAAATCATTTATACAATTCTGTAAGGTTTTGCGTTGCATGGTTTATAGTTGTACCAAAGTATTATTATATTTGATAGCAAAGATGATAGTATTTTGTTTAATATTATAAGTAATTTAAGACGTCATAATCACTACTGAGTATTTATTATGTTGTTTTTTTTTTAAATCTAAAATGCCAATTAAATTGATTTTCAGTTTTATATAATATTTATGATATGAATAAGTGACTTACTTATTCTAAAAATGAGAATGTTTAGAATATTTATTCATTTTCTATTAACGATATATTATAATGTTGTATGTCTTAATAGCATTTGATAATGTCTGTCTAACTTGATGATTCAAAAACGTTATTCTTTGTTCGTCCTATTTGAGGATTAAAGTTATTAATTAAGACTATTTGAGAGTTGTTTCATTCTCGACGTAGATAGAAGTATGGTAAGTTGGAAAGTTAATTTGTTAAGGAATCGCTGTTAATGGTCGCAAGTAAATGTTAAAACGTGATTACACAATTTTAATAATAATATTATAACAATAAAATTAGAAAACATAACATAAGTACAAACATCGTGTTCAACTTAAACATAACAATAATATTAATAATATAAATAACTTAACTTTTGTTATTTGGTACCGTAGTATAATATAGGTAGTATTAACTTATAAAAATCTGTTCTCGATTTTTTACTTGAAGAATAATTAAAAATATAGTATTTATTTAATGAAAATATAATTTTCGATTAGTTATTATAAATGTGGAAGTCAAAAAAAGTACTGAAGTTTGTTAATAATTACTATTACACAAAGAATAACATTGTTTTGTATTATTAAAGTAGCAATGAAATACAAAGTTTTTTTATGGTGTACTCAAGATTTTCATTACATCATATTTATCGATGAGTTTTATATTTATAGAGTAGAGATTTTTTTTTTAATTTACGTTTAAAACAACTTAAGACTACACGAATTGTTTCATTGTTAATAAAATGTATACAACCTTAAGGAGAAGTAGCTATGAGGTTCGTTTTATTTTCTTAGTGCTTGGTAGGAACCTATATTTATTAGATACATATATTATAGTGTGGCGGAGATTTTCAATCCATCTCAAAGGATATCAGTAATAACCTGTTTATTGTTATTAATATATTAATACAATATTCCTTAAGAAATTCCCACTTTGTTAATTAGGTATTGGTGTAGCCCCGGGGACTGATGTCAAGAAAATATAGAGAAAAAATAGTGTACACTTTCGAAAGTATATGAAAAACTTGGATTAAATTCCGGGCGATGCTGTTCGGAAAATAACGCGTCACTATATAGCAATATACTGAATATAATATTCTAATACCTTCGATTTTTAGTCTAAATAAAATCGCGTGCTTAACATGTATACGTCATAATATATATTTTACGTATTATATTATAAATTTTCTGTTCTCGCACGTGCATCGTCTTGTGAAATTCTCCTGCAGATGAACGAACCCATACCAAACTCAAATATGTTAAACTTAAAATCTTCCTTATAAAGTAGCTTTTGTTTAAGTAAATAATTTTCTTTTGAAAATTCTTAACCATCAAGTTACCTCCAAAATCGACCCTAACTTAATAATTTATACCCAATATATAATATTATAGTTATATAGTAGTATTACAGTTAATAGTACCATGCCGTGGTTGTTACATTTTTATATGTTAATATTAATAGATCAAAAATTTAAATGCTACTTGTTCGGTTTATTTCAGGATAAATAATTCAAGTGGCTCAAATACTGGAAATGTAAAAAAAAATACTGAAAACATCTTCTTAAAAACATATATGTATAAATATATTATAATAATATGGTTGGCGGTTAAGCATTTACTTCGTTGTTTAGTATGTTTATACTTAAAATAGATAATTAATAAAACGGTTCATACCTAGAAACTGGTGTACGGTGCGATGTATTGTATGGTATCGAGTTGGGATTGTATACCCTTGTAATTGTGTGGTCGGGCAGAAAGTTCTGTTGGAGCTTGGAATAATGTGGTGGTTTTGTAACGAGGTCGGACGAGGAAAATGAGCTCGCCCTGCAGCGAAAGAATACGCGTACGGCTTTTATTTTCAGGAAGAATGGTGGGAATGAATTAAGGATAGTTTGGGCCAAATTGGGTGCAGTGGAGGGGGGGGGGGCAAAATGACGGACGTGTGGATGGTTAGTTGGTGTCAGGAGGTTTACTGCTACAATTGGACTAAAATAATATTGTAGATTGGTATTTTATATTTTAATCAACATTTATTGTAAAGTAGCAACAATGCACAACATATTTTTATGAAGAACGAGAGTGGGAAGTTGTGTGACTGTCACATAATACTACAGTAAGACAGTGTAAACAAAATTACTGAAATATTTAAGTTTCTATACTCATTTTTTCAATAAACATTTTTTTTACATTAATATTTGGTCACTGAAAGACAACATTTTTATTTTTTTTTAAAGTTTTTATACTTTTTCGACATAACAAGATGCATTTTAAATTTAATATTCCTAAGCAAAATATTTTTTGAAGTCCTATACAAATCGAATTCCAAGTTATAAACACTGTTGAGTTATCGACCTATCCTTTCAACAATAATAATTCATAATATGTAAACGGGTAATTTGGTTGTGTGACAGTTTCGTTTGTTTTTGAACAGTTCGCGATTTTAATAAACAAAAAAATATTTATCCACCTACTAATTTTATTCAGTAATATTACTGTGAAAAAGTTTACACTGATTTCATATTTATCAGGGGAGGGGGTTGACCACTTTTCGGCTGTAAAGATTGATATTTTGTGCGATTGTGGCTATGTGGTGACTAGCCGACTATTAGTATTTTATCATTCTTAGTCACGAGCAGGTATGACGTGGAGGTATGAATGTGCCTGGAAAAAATGAATTAGCCGTCTCGCAACAACTATAATATAAATTACTCTGTCCTTGCGTGGTATGACTTTCTGTTTGTTTGGTCGACAGTCGTAATCAGTGATTAGTAAGTACTCCGGCCTGTATTATTTTGGAATGTCAGCCGGCGATGTTATCAGCTATCGCTAGTCTCACAGACGAGTCATAATATTAAGAGAAAAATGAATTCGCGATCCGTATCGGGCTCACTCGACCTATATATTGACTTCCGCAGGGGACGTCCACGTCTGTGTTTATTCGTCGTGTCTTATATTATACGTATGTGCACGGCCGTTATCATCTCGGGTCGAGACGTGCGCGCAATAAAACGAGCTGCGATCGACCCTCGTGGGATCATATTATTATTATTATTATTATTAGTGTTGTTGTTATATCGTGTTGCGGCTGTAAAATATACACGTATATGTATACGGCTATATAATATATAAATGGTAAAATATGTTCTCAGACGGAAATAAGTATAGCTGCTGCGGGAGTGGGCACGGCGCTTGATGGCTGTATCGCCGCATCTCGGAACTATGACGCTGGCGGACGGGCCCGGCGGGTGTGTGAGGTACACGATTTATATATAAAATACTGGCTCGGGCTCCTCGAAATGAATTGGTCTCGGACACGCGGTGGCCGTGGGTACCTGCAGGACAAGCGTTGGCGCGGGCGAGGAAAGTGCACCCCGGGGACGGAGACGGTCGACGGTGCGTCGGGAGACGAGGGGAGGGTGAAAAAGTTCTTGGAAATTACGCTGACGTATATACCGTTTCGGGGTCGTCCCCCGAGAGCCGTTTCCAGTGAAAAACAGGCAATTTTTCCCCGCGGTTTGCCTTGTACGCACGCCGTCGGCCGTGACATTGACGGCAACGGCGTCGTCCACATACGCACACACACGCACACACACGCACACACACGCGCGTACAGTGAATAGTGTTCGCGAGCTTTCCGTCAGGTCCCAGGGGAGGAGGGTCGGGGAGAACCCGAAACTAAACGAAAAAAAATAAAAAAAAAGTTTTCGGACATTAAACGTCAGAACCCGTCGCTGTCACTATATACGTATTATACGGCGTAGGTACGTAATACGTAAGTATATACCTCTACACTATACTGTCTGTCCATGTCGTATACCTGCTACGTAGATTATTTATATTTTCATTAAAAAAAATCGCACAAACTTTTGACTTGAAGCGGCGGTGGCGGTCCGTCACGTCCGTCCGGTTGTTTATTATTGCGCGGCCCGCCGATGTCGGATTGACCGCCGAGTGTCGTTGATCAGTGGCGTTGACTCGAAAAGTTTTGCCCAGAAATTTCATCTTTCTTTTCTCGATCGCACCAAAATAATATACTTATTAGTTATTATACGTTTCTATTCGAAATTGGTCTGGCAGTATATCGTGAAGAAATAATAGTATATATAAACCTATTACAATACTGTTTGTGACCTGAAAAGTGCGTGGTACACGCACCGTACGACTTTTACGTACTTATACATATATTATATAGAATGATATTATATTCGGCACGCGAGGTTTACGCACTTTCCACGACTGCCTACACGCGCGTTGGTTACCGCACATACCTACCCTGATAGGTAGTGCACGTCGAATTTGGATGACGTCGTCGTCGTTAATTAATGTTAATGTCGTAAAGAGCTCCCGATCCTCACCGTGAGTCTCGTCGTCGAAAACTGACACAACGCTGAGTCGTAGAGAAGTGGTCCGCCGTTATCGTACGGCCATGATACGACGAGTGACAATAATAACAATTTTGGCTGCATAGTAATATAATATTGTAAAACGATTAAACGCGCGACGACTTTAACGAGCGCATATTGTCCGACGACAATGCAGGCCAAGACGAGCTGCAGTAAATAGAAACTGTTTACATAATATTAAGCACTCCCTCATTCGAGCGCCGCCGAACGGCGTTCGTTTATGATCAATTTCCGAGTGCTTCAAAAGTCGATCGCGTTCCTCTCGATTTTATTGGTGCCGTAGAAGTTTTTAGTCGCAGGTTAATATCCAAATTTTTGAATAAAAAAAACTGTCATGGGTTCAATGTATAAATTAATTAATACCCAGGTAGTCATATATTACATTGTGCATGAATTATATGTTTATATTGGTTTATTACATTTGTGCCATTTACGAGTTCATATGTACTGATGAGAATCAAATAAGGTCGACAATGACGCAGAATAGATTTCGCTAGTCTGAGTCTTTAATAATTTAGTTTAAAAAAAAATATAGAAAGAAAATATTAAAATACCAAAGTTTTTTTTTTTTAGCATACACTGAATGGTTATTAGCCGGTTTTACTGTGGGGGAGGGTACGGTTGCGAACACGTGTATACGTGTATGTGTGTCAAAGATTTGTCACAAAAAAACAAAAACGGGTGGTCACCCATCCGGGAACTTAAAACATCTGCTGGTGCTTGCACTCAGAAGTCAAAAGACGTTTTGTCACTAAAGCTTAACGCCGCCCCACACCACACCTCAGTAAGATTATTGATAGTGCTATTTTATAGACATTATTTGCATCATAATATAAGCTTAAAACAGTTATAAAATATAAATCATTATTTTTATTTCGTTGTCTACTTTCGGTCGTTAATGACGAGGTAAGGAGGACGATTATTTAACTCCGTGGTTTAGGATTGATCTAGTTCGATTCCTCGTGACTATAACTTAATAACTCTATAACGACGTTCTCGTTGTGGATTGCGAATGATTTATTTTGAACTTTGGTTTTCTAGGAAACTACTCCTCGTGACTATATATTAAATCCTAGTTACCGCCGCAGGACCGACGTCTGCATTGTGCAGGACGAGTATCCCTAGGCTTCCGTGCTTACCTACTCTTAAAGTACGCGTGTGTATGAATGAAACAATATAGCGGCGTTTCCTCCTTTTCGGATATTATTTCAGTACAACGTACTCGCAGTATATTATAGCCGAGTGAACATCAAGGATTCCCCGGAATCGAAACGATTTCGTTTCGGCACAAGTAGTTTCGTTCTTCACTCTAGCTCCACCGCCGCGGTATAGGTATGCGAAAGTCTGACGGTTCCGAAATAATATATACAATGTATAAAATATATTACGCGGACGCGAAAACGGTAAGTTAAATTTATTCAAAACGAATAGCGGAAAATACCGCCTCGCCGTTTCGTTACACAGACGTATATATATATATATATATATATACATATATATGTGTGGGCTTCCGTCATTGTCAATGTTCGCCGTGCAAGGAGTAATTTTCCTAAACAGGATCCGCGGCAACTTTATATTTATGACTCGAATTTCGGCCGTGATACGCCCCGTGTGCGCACAAAGTAATCACCGTGCGGGATCTATTCCAGAATCCTGTGCACGAGCTATACATTATACGTGTTAAGAAAAATAATATCACATGTGATATAATACACAACAGCACACGAGAGTCTCGCGCATTGTTTTCGTGACCTGCTGCAGCACCATATTATATTGCTCGCACATCATTATATTTATTGTTATACGTACGCTAGCTCGAGCACACGATTATGTGCCGTTCGCGGGTGATCGAAATGTCTGCATGTGTGATGTGTAACCAAAAGCGCGGTCAACCATGCAGCTAACCTTTTTTTTTTTTTTTACCGAGTTATAGGTAGATGAAAAAAAGTTAAAAATTTCGAATCCGTGCGATCGTTTCGTGCGCGGAATACTACAATGCTCGTACAACTATTGAATAAAAATATTGTCATGTTCACCGCGCCTGTAAAAATCGGATATTTCGTTTTGCCTTTATAATGGCGCTCCAAAAATTTTAGAGTCCGTCCGAGCACCCGCTGGATGCGCGCTCCAAGGCAATGTCAGTGTATGTGTGCCAATAGTAGAATGACTGTTTCGTCAGTTCTCCATGACACGCTCACCATTTCACTCCAATCGCTCTGCCACGGTGGCGGTCGTAATCGAACCTTTGAAGTACAGTAACAAGTGTAAACTTGTGGTACAAAAACTCGGTGGCGCGTTATGAAATCGGAATGAAATCGTTCTGCTCAGCTGCGGTATTGTCGCACCCGCGCACTGCCGAACGGCGTAAATTCGTTGGATTTCCTCTGACCGTAACTAAACCAATTATCCGTACGTTTTATCTGTATTTTTCTCCCGTGCAACCGCATCGAGCGCGAAGGAATGACGTTTGGAATATTATTGTTTAAATGAACCGGAGCACCTGCCGCCGCCGTCGGTTTGTTTGTTCGGCCTTCTTACAGGCGGAATTAAAAATTTCTCGACGTCTCGATGTATTATGCATGGGTCGTTATCAGCGCCGCGAATCGTCTCGGATCCCTCGTTAATATTATAACGACGACGAAGGCCGTGCTTGATATATAAATATTAAATATTAACCCGGGAAATGAAATTTAAAAAAAAAACTGTCCACGCCGTGTTCGCGTATATAACTTGCGATGTAAAAGTATAGTGGTGAGAATAATGACGACGTCGAACGAAAGTTAAGCAGACGCAATTATATATTATTATTGTTTAATCTCTTTCACCTCAGCGGCCACGGGAACAGATCGCCTCCCGCGGTGGTGTTTAATAAATAATCACATCGTTCAAGTATTTAGTTTGACTTAAGACGCGTATACACACCTAAAGTATACGTATATAGAAGAGTGCCCGTTTTATATAGGCATCCGGAAAACGAAACAGATTCGATGTTTATATAATATGATATATATATATATGCATTTTACAGGGATCAATTACGCTGCTGCGGAGTTTATTTAACTGCGAAACTCTCGAATTTAATTTTCTTCAGAAATTAATTCACCACGAAATTACTAAGACTATAATAAATTGTATTTATATATTTGTTTTCCAATGTTGTTCGCGGGGTATATTTACGTAAGTCGTGAGCATCGTCTTGTTCGAATTGTAAATTTTGCGACAGTTAAAAGTGTAGTGCACATATAATTATTATTCTTTTGGGTAAATTTGCTTACTTATTATTTTCGTTTATATTAACATTTAAACCTTGAAATTTCGCAATCGTTTTTAAATTGAAAATGTTTGAAACGCCTGAATACACTACTGTAGTACATTATTAAATTGTTCGTATATGGTACAATAAGTCGCGTACATTATTATGTTATTTGATTAAAACAGTCTCCACAATCTGGGTAAACAAAATATACTTTTTCATTTGTCTACGTTGAATATTTATTTGACAAACATTTGTTCACTTTGAAAAGAAATAGATGTATGTATGAATACATTGTAAATTCAGACTTGATTACTTGAAATATACTGGAGTTTAGTTAGAAGATTAATAACAATTATTGTCCACAAACTTACATTATTCATTAGGTGTTAATTAAGTTGAAAGCTAATCTCTGCAAACTTAACTTTTTACGTGTGAACTTTATAGACTTTTTTTGCTTAATTGTTGAGTTTTGGAAAATTGCTGTTTGTCTTCGAATAATGAATCGTATGATATACGTATAGTATAGCAATAGATAGTTTTTATTTTAGCAGAACGACAGACCGAACGCAATCTCATCGTTAATATTTAAATAAATATTATTATATGTACGGGTGAATTTATAAGATGTAACTTTAAGAGGTATTTGAGCTTCTATGAGTACCTTACCTAACCAATGGTCAGTTCTCTTAGAACTGTGCCTTATGCAATAGGGTTATCGAACTTGACCAAATAAAATTCTGCGATCAATCGGAAACACGGGAGTATAATTTTATGCGTGTATTTATGTAGTATAATGTGTGTACGAAATAATATCATATTTTAAATACCTACGTTGTGAATCGCAATAATATTCTAATATGCATTGGTGAAATGTTCGGACGGTCGGAAGACATCGCTGTACAACAGTTCCCAGATGATAATTATATGTTAGGTTAACTATAGGTCGTGGGAGGTTGGCAGGAACTCTGGAATGATAGCAATAGTATATTATATTATATTATATTCTGAACCGGTATAATTTAGTATACGTCGTAATGTAATAAAACACATTATTTTTTATAGACTATAGGTAAGAGTAAACCAGGTCGCCAGAGAGTTAAAACAACACTGACCCATATAATATGTCATTATACATCAATACATGCGGTGACGGTGGCGAGTATAACATGTTTGAGCGAATACGTGCCTATATATACTATATATATTTATACATGTAATATGTATACATTTTATGGAGTTTAAATGTATTATAATGTACGAGTAGGTACCTCCTAGTTATATGATATCCGTATTACGGGCATTTGCATATCCGTCCCAGCTGACCCGTCTCCAGAGACTTTGCGGCGAGGACGAGTTCAATAATAATAATAATAATAATTATTATTATTATTATTATTATTATAATTATTATTATTGTTGTCAAGGTTTCTTCCCTTTGCACGTCGGTAGCGAGGGCGGGGGGCGTGTTTTGGATCGGCTCGTACAACACGACCAACGCAGAAACGCAGTCATCGCGCATCCGACGCTAGAGTTTTACGAGCGGTTCGCCGGGACAATGGGTCCGCAAAGTTTTCGGGGATGAGCAGCCGGCAGTCTCCCTCCGTGTATAATGCAACGCTGCGTGGCGCTCGTCGGTTGGCACCTTCGGGACTCGATCGTAAATTACGTTCCCATTGTAGTGAAGCGTCCGTCGCCGCCGCCGCCACCATGGCTCATTTCCACGCACAGAGTATCCACCGCCGCGCCGCCGGAGGATATCGCGAGAGACCTCAGTCGTCAGGAGGCCAAAATTCATACTTCTGCTAAACTTCAACCCCCTTCACCTAGACCCTCTTGATCCCGCTGACGTTTGACCTACCCGCAGTAGCGGCACGGTAACGCGTCAGTTTTGATTTCTATTTAGTTCCTGCAAAACCGTTACTTATTTCTAAAACCGTTTACGAACTTTTTTCGTTTTCATATTTCCGGAATATCGATGGGTTTGTACTCCTTCGGTGTTCTTCGTGGTGTGACGACACACACGTCTTACCAATCTGTTCGATATTTTAATGTACACAATGCATCGTGCTGTACCTATTCTTAGTTTATAAAATATAAAACTCGATTTTTAGATTCGAGAGTTCAGTCAGTATGGAGTTGACACCAGAGAACAAGCCAAAACATACGACGTTGGAGATAAATCCAAACTTATTTAACGCTTTTCACACTATACATTATAGTAATTGTTTTTGTTTTTTTTTTCAACTCGGAGTCGCTAGAAGAGTAGAACAACAATGGCAACTGTCTTTGTTCAGGGACCACATGTTTCGAGGCGCTGGTGCAGAAAATCCGCCACCCACCACCAATTATAATAATAAGAGTATGATGCTCGCAATAAGTATGTCATTTCTAGAAATATTCTGTGACGATACAATGTAAGCACAGAACGTAATACCGTATTATAATGGTATTTATGTCGTATAATATTATGATATTTCACATGTACTGCCAGAACGGACTCTGCACCGGTGTAACTTTGCCAATTACTGAATTGTAATATTATTATTGTCACTTGGTGCACATGGCTGCACCCGCGCACATAACCTGCATATAGTGAGTGCACGCGAGGAGTGTTAACCGTCAAAGTCGTTCTATGATTATATTACAACGACAATATTGTAGTCGTCGTGTAGGTACGATATTAATATGTACATATCATACTGCGTGTTCATGTACTGTACATAAATCGGCAGAGAAAAAAATACGTTAATCGCCTGAAAAGACGCGAAATACTGTCTAAACAAAATATTCACATAAACCCGCTGCAGTTCGGGATGTGTCCCTAGTCCGCACGGGATTTTTTGCCCTTATGCGTACTCCTGAGTTGCAAAAAAGTATAATTATTTTTTTGGTTTTTCGAATTTTTAAATGTAAAATCTCATTGTGTCGATCTGTTTCCAAGAGACGTGGAAAAGTTTTTCGAACCAAAACTTTTTAGAGCTTATTATGATCATTTTTATTTCTTCCCAACCCCATATTAATTAATTTGTGTGCTTTATTTAATTAACGGACAATATTAATTACTTTTTAAATAAATTTCGAACAAACCACTGCAAAATTAAATTATGTAACTAAAATACTTAAGTATACATTTTTGGTTTTATTATACACTACGCGAAGTGTAAAGAAAATAATAATGTTATTATGCCCAAACTTGCGGTTTTTAAATTGGATTAGTTTTATTATATTTTACATATTTTAATTGAAATACTTCTCTGTGTTTTGAGTTTGTTAGGAAAAATCAAATCATTAAAAATTAAATGCGTCTGAGCTCTACCAAAATTCGTCATGACAATACACTGATTTTATATTTAAATATGTGTTTATCTCAAATTTGTACCCACAAGTACTTACATAAATATCAAATTAGTTTTTAAAAAAATATGGTTCTTGATAAAAAATATAATATTAGTCAATTGGCTAACTAAAAAAAATTATTTCGGAGTGCAATATAATATTCACTTTTGCAGCCGACTTAACAGGTGAACTACCCAATTTACTACTGTCAGTAAAATAACTGTAAGAAAATATATTTCTCGTTTAGAAAAGAAATAAACAAACAAAAATAAAAAATAATTATCGAATGATAAAGAAAAATATTGCAAACGAACCTATGTTTCCACTGAGAAAGAAAAAAATGTTTAACAATTATTGTCGTTTGCATGTTTCACACAACTAAAGAAAAGAAATCATTAAACACCGTGGTTTCAATCGTAAGACCAAAATATATTGTTGCTCTTATTATTCTGTTCACGACGTTTTTCTTTTTGAACGGTCAAAGCTTAGCTTGTCTTGTAACCTGAGTTTCTTTTTTTTGTTTTCGAATCATTTACTAAACTTGCCCGAGATACTTGTCAGTTTTTTCGTGTGTCCGGTATGACGAGTTTTTTAATCCCAAAAAAGTTTAATCTCCGGATTTACAATGTTATGTGTCAAAACAGGTCTCGTGTCATTAATTCGCTTTCGTTGTCATCGTTTACGGTTAAACAGAAAACTGTCTGCCGGTAAAACAGAAGACACATTTTCACGTTTTAAATGCAAATTTTTACTGCAACTCAATAGCCGTAGGTATATCATTTTTTTTATTCATTCTGTTCGGGTTTTTAGTATACACGAATGGCTACAGCGCATTATACGTCAAGACACAAAAATGTGTTAGCTTAAAAGTTTCAAATAAAATAATGCAATAAAAAAATAATTACTAACCCAAACATTTTACAGAAAAGTTATTTTAATCGAATAAAATGCCCAGGCAATAGAATTATTCTTTGAAAAACTATATAGTTTTATGCTTCAAGTATAGGTCAAGTATAAAAATTATAGGTAGGTTTCTAGTTTTTAAATGCTCTTTTGTCTTAATGAAAAAAAATGGTAAATACATTTCTTGTGTGTTTTTTAATATAATATTTTATACATAAATATAGTAACATAGTTAAAATCATAGCATGAATATTTATTTAGTTATTAGCCATTAAATTATAATCAGAATGTTGTACTGTGCCTATTATAGTTTATCAGTTACAGGTAATTATCCACTTTTGATTTATTGTGACTGTTCTACTTCCATACAACCAAAAATATTGTGTACACTTATATTAATTAAGATACTCTTCTCACAAATCAACCATCTATAAAAGTAGATACATAATTGTGGCTTGGCAAGGAGCGGTTGTAGGCTCAATCTGCATCAACGCTCTGAGTGTAGGTATCGGCTGTCGTTGCTAGCACTTGGATGGGTGACCACCAGGGTTTTTAGTAGCATATTATCCTTGCCACACATACTCAAAAATGTGTTACAACCACACAACATAGGTTGTACCTACTCTAACCTATACTAAGAACTTCCTAATGTACCACCTAACACTCAATGGCCTATGTTGCAGCTGTTCTCCCTAAAAAAAGTACGTTTGACTTAATTAGATGCCATAATAAACGAATAAATATTAAAAGTTTCATAGTTGGCTTGAATAATTATTAAACAGTTAACAGACGTATTAATATATTCATTTGTAGGTAGAATAAAATATCTTCACTAATAATATTAATGTAATTTAATAGCACCAAACACAATGATGTTTTTGATAACGTGAATTATATACTGAAAACAAAAAAATGTAGTAGTTTTTGCCTTCGGTCTCACATTGAATTAAACATGACACATGTTGTGCGAGTACAGTTTTTTTTTTTGATAAAGTCTTGACATTTTAGTTTTTGCATAACATAAAGTGACCGTCAAGTTTTAGAGTTACCGAACACACTAATTACAACGTAGTTTCCAACTATGTAAAATTAATTTCCCCTTTAAATAATAACACAACGTAGTCCTCTATCACCATCACCGTCAATACTGTGAGTTAAGTAATTTAAAGAATAGCTATTTCTGCCTAACCCTATTACGTTGATAAAATGGATTTAAATTGGTTAAAACAAAAAAACAAACAACCGTACAAAACAGCAACATAAATAAATTTATCACAGAGAAATGTATGCTAATTTATTAAACATAATTTGTCAAGTACACCAGAGGATCAAAAACTTTTGTGTCTTTTAGTCATATTTAAATTTAATTTTGCCGCTGACCATATAGTGACCGACCTCATGCAAATTACGTGCCGTTAACCCTTGCCTTACCTATGGTTTCCTGATTACGGTCATTATAATGTTATTATTATCGTACTCTGCGTGTGTGTTTTTTTGTTTTTTATAGCAAAAACTGAACCATCAGATTTTAACAAAATTATTCTTAAACACACATATTGCATGCTAATCATGAATGGCTTGTCCAATGTCATACTCCATGATGATTTCTTTTGCTACATTTTTGACAGTCTACGTTTAATTTAAACCTCTTGATCGATTTTAATAAACACTTTATTAAGTATGCAACAATCTGTTTCATCTTTTTAAACGAAATATTCTAAGATGAAGTTTATTGGATATTCAATAACTTTCCGCTTGAATGGCTAAATAATATATTTAATTAAACATTTTTTTTTGTGATTCGTCGTTTATTGTTTTTTTCTTTTGTGAAAAGTCAACATCAATATTGAATATTGTAAATTCTGATTTAACTATTTGAGTAAAACTTAAATTAGGTTCATGACAAATTAAACATTCAAGCTTTGTGCATAATATAGTTTTGTCGATTTTCAATAATTCCTGGAAGTATTTCAAATAAATTGTTTATGATTTAACATAATATGTAGATACGTTAAAATAAACTTAAATAATTAATTTCGAAATAACGTATCGACGTACATCAACATTATAATATGTTGTTTTAACAGTTTTTGCCATTTACCGTCATTTTGGCATTATGTTAATATTGTTAATTTTAAATGTCATACGCGTATCAATAACGGTTTTTAGCTTCATAATTAAATTAAACACAATTTTGACATTTGACAAACAGTTATTCAGAAAAGACGTTATTCAAAACAATTTGAGATGACGCAACAGTCGTTTCATATATTTCTGTTTACGTATCGAAAAACAACACACCGGTAACGGCCACTCCTCCACGTAGAAATTCCTTCAAATGTATAATATAATATTATTGTAATATTATATTCGATGCGCAACAACAAAGTTAATAATCTATTTCGGGGAATACGTCTTGGGCGATGCACCAACTTTTGGGTTATCGCCACGATACTTCAAATTTCAGTTTATTACATTTCTCGGTCGGCGTTGCCGGCCAGGTTTACTGGGATATTCGTATACGTAAGATATGCACGTGGGCGCGCGATTGTGTGGATAAACAATGGGCTTGTGTGCGAAAAAATAAATAAACCGAAAGTCAAACAAGGAGGAGGGGCAGACGCACCCTGCGGAAACACATATCGAAAACCGAAAAAACCTATTCCAAGTTTCCGCGAGACGCGCACTGATCCTGTTGACTTTGCAAATTCGCTCCCCGCCCGCCGCCACTTTACCGGGCCCTCCTAAACCACCGTCGACTTTACGTGATGAAAACCGCCACGCACACACACACACACACACATACACACACACGCACACGCACACGCACACACGCACACACACACACCCAAACACACACCCAAACACACACGGCTGGTTGACTTATCGATCGCTTCACTCTCTTAACACTTAATACAAATGAAAGACGACGCCGCCGCAGCCACTGCTGCAGAAGATTATGTACGTATTATATTATTATCGCACGTCCTATTGCTGCCGCCCGTATTAAATACGCGTTTAGGAGCACCATATTATGCGTGCACTGCACCAGGGTTACAGGACGTATACTTTCCGTCACTTGTGAGGATCGTCTTTGCACAGGACCTTCGCGGTTTTCAACCCCAACCCGGATGGCACCGCTTCCCCTGTTCGTCATTCGCGCGCCGTCGAATCTCGAAAACGGTACGAAAACAATATTCAACCCGAGTCCGCGAAGTCTTACCGCAAGGGAGAACGGCTTGTTGCCCGGGTTTCCGGCTGTCTCTATATATAATATTATTATGTCCGCCTTTCGTCAGCACGAAGTGGGCCAATCGACCGCAGTTCGAACTGCGGTCAACTGAACGAGATAGTAAATGAAATCTAAATTCTTGGAGAAGGGGGGGGGGCAGGGCCGTACTGGGTGAGGTCTGGCAAACTATCCGAACCATAACGGCGGCCCTGCCCTGGCCAAAGGCACAATTAGTTGAGGGTTAGAGGGGGAGCTTCCTCGCCAAAATAATTTTTCCCCACAAATAATTGAAAGGGCAATTATAAAAGAGAGCCAGATATGGTAATTTAATCGTTATAGAAACTGTAACTATTTGTACATTTGTATCAGGAAACGGTTTATCATTGCCAAAGTTTTGAACGATACAGATTGTTTTTACTTTCAAAAATGTATTTTATTTTCATAATTTAACAATAAGACAATAGTTTACTGTAACCATTTACTTAAAGTGCATCGTCAAAGACTATCGAGAGACGGTACGCTGTAAACACAATAGGCATGCCAGTAATACTCAGTATAGTCAGTTTATCGATATTCGGCATTTGCAATACAATACAATCATTATATTAGGCAAACGAAAATAATATTGTTTTTGTTGTGATGAACTACGAATTAGTCGAACGCACGGCTGTAGATAGTATCGACAGCCACGATGAAACACAAAATATAAACTTGTGAACCTGAACCCGTTGTTAACACGTTAGACCAACGAAGTAGAGGGGCCAATTTAGTGCGGCTAAACGTTTTTTTAACGTAGACATCGGACACTCGTAATTTGTACGTTCAAAAGACATTGTGAGGGGTTTTCATTTAAAAACTCTTTGTTCTCGTTATTACTGCTGACGAAAATGTAAAACTATGTTCTTCATACAATAGTCAATAAACAATAAAATAATAATACAATTATTCTACTTTCAAACTTTTAAAACGTTTCTGCGTGGTTGGGACCCATGGGACCGCCCATTCGTAACATTGCTAGGGAGTAAACGGTATTAGTCTCAATCCAATCGATTTGATGCTATATTTTATACATATAGGGGCGAAGAATATGTTATGATATTGGACTGCACACGGACGAGCACGGCTACACATAGCCAAGAGCAAGGCATGGATGGACGATAAATGCTTTGGTATATTTCGTTCAACACTGCGCAGTTATGTTCTTGTACACGATTACGGTAGTACATTCAAAGCATACTGTTTGACGGGTCCTAATGCTACAATTTGAAAGTGATGGTATTATGGTTTCGAGCTCAACAGTGACTTGTATTACTAAAAAATAAAATAACAGTTGCTTTATTAACGCTCAGGCCACGAAGCGTCCTAATACAGCTATGGTAAACGTCAAACAGCGTTGAACGT
Source organism: Myzus persicae (assembly GCF_001856785.1). Lineage (NCBI taxonomy): Eukaryota > Metazoa > Arthropoda > Insecta > Hemiptera > Aphididae > Myzus > Myzus persicae. Next base: position 310,095 of record NW_019102925.1, on the reverse strand, counting down.
ACATCAATAACCACTGCACCGTGTATACCATCGAAATTATTGGAAACTTCTATCGACGATAATTCGTTTTTTTTTTTTTCGACCAAAGTTTTTTTCATCGCGTACGCCTCTGACGAACATTTTGTGTAACGCGCGCGTGTAACACAATATCATCATGTGTTGCAATGTAATGTCACGATGATGTCGTTATATCATACCACGTGCCACATACGGTCTCTCTACACTAAACTATACAACAAGTTAAGACAAAAAAAAAAAAAAAAATACTCCAAGACAACCGTCTAGGTATACGTATAAGTCGTATGCGACGTGCTCATATATCCACGCGGTGTGTGTACACTTTACAATCTATTTAATATTATACATACACATCGTTCCATATACACGCAGTGACGGAGAATATTATGTATTAGCCTAGGTGTGAACCATATACACATATATATATGTACACCGTTTTATCTCGACCCGTCGCGCGAAACCAATACCCTTTCGCATACGTCACGTCTGATTTACCGCACGGCAGTCGGGGCACCGCTATGTACATAAATACACGATATACACATATATGGGTGTGTGTGTGTGTGTGTGTGTGTGTGTGTGTGTGTGTGTGTGTGTGTAATGCCTACACATGCTATGTGCACAGCACTTATATATTATGTGTTTATGTTAATCGCCGAGAATGTAAACGACGTATACGCGATGCGGCGCGCACGTTATATTATTATTATTGTACAGGTAGAGGCGTACGCGGGCTCTACGCCTTTTCGAATTCTACGGATATCCATTACAGTCATATCCGTTCGATATATTATTGTATAAGTTTCGTCGCGATGTGAGAACGTATATTATTATTATCGTTATGGGATACAGCGGAGCTGAATAAAATATTGTGCAGGGCACTTGTGTGCGTCGATATTATTATTATTGTGCGGCGGGCGCGCGACGCGTGACAAATGTCGCCCGACGCACAACAATGACACGCGCGGAGTGTTTGATGCGCAGACATTCGTGTCGTTCATCGTGCCGATTTTGCCGCCAAATTTATTGTTGAAAATACGCTGCGAACAATGCGCGATTTGCGCTCGTGAAATTTCAATGCAGACTCGTCTTGCACACGATCGTTCGATAGTAATTAACGTCGTTGTGCGCTCGCAGTTCGCGTCATAACGATGTTTATTAGCGCATTAAAACGCTCCAAGACTTTATTGCAATAATTTTGTGCTGTCTGTACTCAGTTAATACTTACCTCGTCAATTCTATGGCGCGAGTTGAAACTTTAAAGTATCTATCAATTTTAATGAACACCTCGTCGGCTTAATAATAATAATTATTATTTTTTTAAAACCGAAGCGTTTGTGCTTATTATTAAAAAATAATATGCAATAATAAAGTGTTCAAAACGACCGACGTTCATGATGCAGCTGAATAAAAAATTAGTATTATTTTTAGATAAAAACTTACAATTCATACATTAGCACAAAAACAGTTTTATAGATGAAAAAGAACAAGATATTTAAAATATACTATTTTTTTTTTTTTTTCATAATTGGACTTTGTTTTGTTTACATACAATCAGAGTAGTTCTATCAGTGTTATTTTCAATTGCGTATTGAAGTGCACGTTATAATTATAAATTACACTAAAATATAATTGTCTCACTACAATGAAAAAACGCAAGTATATTATATAGACGAGTGGATAATATATTTCACGAGCAGGTATTAATAATTGTAATACTTCTTTTAATTGAACGAAAAAACTGGTGTAAAAATAGTTAAATTTTGTTAGTCAACAAAAATCTTATCTATATAAAAGCGACTATTTTTTTTTCTAATGGTATCGAACAACAAAGTTTTATTCCCGATGGAAACAAATAAGTGAATAAAACAGAACAGACCACTTACATATAGAAAGGAGGCTTCTGTTACTTTTTTATATATAGATAAAAAATAAAATAATAACTAAAACCTTGTGAGTGGAAATCTAATATTTTGCAACGTTAGATCAATATTTGTTGGAAAACTACAGTTTACGCGGTGGATTGGTTCTACTCAAAGCCCGTGCTCTCCAAATTCTGTGGAAATTGGCCGAGAGTCGTAAATCAGAAAGTTCGAGACAAATACTTTTCCAACTAAAATGGTCTTGGCCAATACAACTAACTTTGCAATCAAATAATTTTCACAAATAATGTACATACGCGCAACAGAAACTCGTTAATAAACTTTAAAATCGGTCGGTCGCCGGGGGAAATAATGTCTGTATATATACGTGGCATAAAAAAATAAAATAAAAAAACACTCACAAAACAAAACAAATTTGCGTGTAACGTAGGTCTACTGTGTTGCCCGCTCCGAATAACCTTTCTGTCGATGGGTGTATTTGTCACACGCAGTGCTTAGTAATTTTTTTTTTCTACCTCCATGCACACAAAGGATTTTCGTGTATGAAACGAGACGGGCAATTTGTATCGTAAACAAACAACACACACACACACACACACACACGGGTGATTACGCTACGAACAAAACGGTTCGCAAACGCGTCGGGAAATTGTTGTCGTAAAAAAAAAAATTAACGTATTACCTCGTCACGAATTCCAGAGTAGGGGTCGGTAAAAAAACACACACACACCCACCCATCCACCTACACGCACGCACACACAAACACATTGTTCGACAAGATAATGAACGAGCATTGATTGCAGACGGGCGGCTGCTCTAATGAACCGGTAAAACTGCAACGTTTCGACCGGTGGCGTGGCGTTGCAATTATTTTCCGACTGCATATCACGGGGGAAATTTTTTTTTATATAATTTATTTTTTATTTTTTTTTTCGCACAACCCTCACGAGTTCGGTTTATCATTTTGTTTTCGCTGGTTTGGCCACGAAATGATGGATGGCCCCACTGCACAGTTTTTTTTTTTTTTTTTTGCTACATCTACTATATATACTTTTCTCTTTTTAATATTATTATTCAACTCCATTCCTATCTGTATACGTTTTCCCGTCTATCTCGTTCTCTCGACTCGGCTTATCTTGTCCCCCTCGCCCGCGTTTTTAAACCACCGTCCGTTCCTCCTCTCGCCACTGCAGTCAAACTCTAATAGCTACACCGTTGAAGCCACTGGAATATAAGCTCCTTTATCATTTGATCCACATCCTGACTAGGTTCTTTTTAAAAAATGCATTTTTGGCCGACTCTGTGTTAATTTTATTATTTTTATTTTTATTTGAATCGATAATGAACTTTTGGGCCGTTTAAACGGGCAGATTACTTACCGCGGAGACCCTCGGTGTCCCTCTTCGAATTTTATCTTCCCTTCTTGGGGAACGACTCACCTGTCGATTAATCAAAGCTCTGATTTTGGTTTATTCATTTTTTTTCTTGGAACTCTCCCTTAAAATATGTAATCTCAGCACTATATTTTATATGGTATTTTTTATGGATTTCGACGTAAATAAATTCTACAAATCTACCACCTCGCAAAACGCCTCTAAATATATTGGATTTCCTCTTTGTCAATGTGATAAAAACGTGTATATTAGTTTCAAAATGTCCGGTGGAAAATGTCTGAAATTTGATAAACGTTTTTGAAAGTTAACATGGTGCGGATGACACAGTTTATCACTATTACGCCACTCTTAACATTAAGGTTTAAAATTGATGACCACCTGAGATTTCTAACAACTCATCCTATCTTATACACGAGCTATTTAAAGCCTTTTATCGATGACTTTCGATGTGATACTTCACAAAATTAGAATCCGTAACACAGGTTTTATGTGAGTTTGAGTTTAACGAAAAAAAATTAAAATGTATCCAAAAACCTTAAATTGAAAAAATATACAAAACTGCCTATTATACAATATTTATATTTTTTCTCATTAAATAATGATAATTAAAATAATCCGAATGCCACAAAGTTTGGATGCAAAAGTTTTTTTCATTCTGTTAATTTATATATTTTTTAGTTAAAAAAATTATCATTATTATTTAAGTACAAACCCTTTACTTTCTATTCTTCATGCGTATACAATTTATAATTAATGTTTATTCAACACATATTGCTCGTTAACACACCACTACATATTTTTATTCAATGGTTTATTTCCAAAGTCAAAGTGAAAAGGGAAATCGTGTATAGATCGTTCAATTTTGTATTCAGTCATAACTCGTATTAATTAAAATAAATGGTGAAGTAGTAAATGTATGTGTTTTATTATACAAAACATTATTTGCCCATAATAGTTGTCAATAATATCAAGTCATCAATATTTTTCTATATAGTTGTAAATATCAACTACGTGCAGTTTTCTGGTCTACTTTAAAATCAGGGAATGCAGTATATTATAGTACTACAGTAGTATTTGAGTGTAATGTGTAGATCACCATTGATTAGTTCAATATAATATGTATGTTAAATTTGAATTTAGATCATTGCACAAGAAAAAGGTAAAGGTTTTTAGGTGGATTCTGTAGGGAAACGGTGTCAGCTTTATCATCTAAGGATATATTATAATTTATTTATATTGCTTTATGTATAATTTGTTTTTCCATCAATATCTATATTAGAATAATTTGAACTAATTTTAGCCAAAAACATAGCGTATATACGTATTAGGTAACTTATACAGTTCAATACTATACATTATATATTTTTGATATATTTATGATGCTGTTATAAAAAAAACTTATGCGGAACCTCTTTAAATGTTTAAGGTTTTTAAATTAAAACACATAATATCTACATAGATAAAAAAAAATGTCAAATGTCTATAATAGAGTAATTATTTTGTAAATACTTTAATGTTTAGAAAAGGATAATATTAATGCCAGATGAAAATTTCAAGTATCTGCGTTTATTACTATATTTTATTTTTAACAATAAAACATTTTGAAACTCATTGATGTACCTATGTTTTACATAAATATTCCCATTAATTTATTTATTTTTGTTTTTTTTACGAAAAATATTAGATTTTTTACTTTTAACCTTGCCTCCACCCCCTCCAAACTACCAATTACATACAATTTTCTACCAAAAACAAACCTTAACTTTGAAGATTAAAGCATTTTAATGTTTCAAAAAGTGTCTTCAGCTACAAAAAAACACATTGTAAAACCAATATTACTCTGCTCAGAATCTAAAATAATTAAAGCCAAACAGAAATGTGTTTGAAACATTAATTTATTCAAGTGCAACCTACTATAAAAAGTTAGTTTGCAGAGTGGAAGCAATTTAAAAATAAGAAGCAAGGGTGACGAACTTACTAGTAAAAGGTCGATCACAAAGTTGTTTTTATTGCGACTTATTTGTTTTTAATTAAATAAGAAGAGATTTTACCGGTTCGATGTTCTGCTTATTCCTGTACAACTGAAATCATTCAAATATACTATTCGTAAAGCTGGTTCAAAAAGACGTATTTCGTGAAAAATAAATAATAATAATTATGTAGGACAAATTATAAAAGTGTTATAATTTTTATAACCACGTGTATCCAATTGATAGATATTCTATAAATGACTACCTATAATAATGAAAAACATATCCGATTTAACTCATCAGATGTAAAATCGTCGGCGCTGCGTAGGTGCCTATTTATTATATTATGCACAACTGTATGGCATACAATCAGTGAAACACTTTGCATAATGTTAATTCAATAAATGTCGTAAAAGCATTATTCAATCCGTAGTATAACATGGATTAAAATTTAAAAACACAAACCGGCGCTGATGATGTACCACGCGAACTGACTATTCTGCATACCCATTGGTTGGAAAATGAATAAAAAAAAAATGATACGGTTAGGTTATAATATTTTCGTGAGCAGCCAAAGGTTAGGTTAGTAAAACCCTTTTAAGGTCTGCGTAGCGTGATTTTCTTTTATTTCCTCTTTTTATTTTTACATCGAGTTGTTAAAACTTTACAAACTTATTTGAACAGCTGAATAAATTATCTGCATAAATAATGTAAGCTAAATGGATGTTTTCGTTGAAAAAGTAACACGCTTTTAACTTAATTCTCTGAATATTATTATAATACTTTTTTTCTCAACTTGTTAGGTCGCTGAAACTTTTATTTCGTTATGATTGGTTAAAAAACACAAATCCCTCATGAGCATGAAATACGACTGCACGTTCTTTGTAAATGCAATTCCCAATTGCGTGTGCGTATTTTTATGCTGGTAAACATTTCTAAATTAATTATATTGTCCCTTGTATATTGTCCATTTGTTGTATTATAATTTATTGTCGTCGAGATACGTAAAATTTAATCATCTTAAAACACTCTCGTCTCTATCGTGATAAGGTAATGGTTATCATTTTTTTTCTTTTACATTTTTTTTTATAAGTATCACGTCGTTTGTAGCGGCCACCAGGGAAATATGCGTAGTATATTGAGCGCACATTATAAATAAAATTAACTTTACACGCATTGCATCGTGTGTAGAATCCTTTGGGATAAGATTTCTGTTGATTAGGTGTTAACGTCTCTGTATTATAATATTATGTGGTTACATTGTTGCTCGGAAATCAACCAATCGATACCAATATTGTCGTTATATTATGGTATGACTGGTGAAAGAAATAATGGAAATTAAAATTATTCAATGATTCATTTATCTGACGAAATCACACAATACAATTATATATATATATATATATGTATTTGAATATGTATACTGTTCAATTTACATAAACTGTGATTATTAATTTAATACTATAAATTATATTATAGTATTCAATACTAGATAATGTTTTTTTTTTTATGTTTCTTTTCTACAAGCTTCCCATTTATATCTTTAAATTGTAAAAGCTACAATGGGTTTTTTGGACATTCAATAGTTTAAAACACACAATAAAAAAACACGCAGGTATACGCATTTTTAGCATTAATCTAAGAAAAGAAAATCGTTAAATACAAATTTCGATCCGTCACGACGTTGTCGTATCAAAACTTCACAATGTGGATGAATAAAAAGACCAAATGCCATTGAGCTGGAAATGCGGTAAACTTCTTGACCGTATTGTGTACACTCAAGTCTCACAATAGGCATAATCGTTTTTATCCGTCTTTTCCTTTGGTCGTATTTTTTATTTACTTTTCTTTTTTTCTGCCTGGCTTTCATGAAAAATCGTACGCGAATTTCAAAAATTCTAACAAACCACTGGCGTCAAACATATTTTATTTGTTGAATTCACCGTCAGCGTTGCCTTCGCGAACTACCGTTTTTGGTATTCCATAATATTATATATTAATACATTTTACCTGTATGTATGAAATAACTTTTACCTATTTTTTATAAGCCATTATTATTTGTTTCAGATTTCTGGTATGGTGTTGTTGAATTGTACTGAATTTTAACATCGAGTTAAACAATAATTGTTTATTCAGGTGAGTTTTTACATAATTTTTTTTTATCATACATAATACCATAGTTTTTAATTTAAAGGTTTATTTTCCCATGTTTAGTTTCGATTAATGCTTCTTAATATTAAAACCTTAATAACACGGCAGCTTAGATAGGCAAACTTGATACATCACGGTCGTCTTTAAAAATGATGTGTTCGCATAGTAGTTGTATTAACCTATAATTATGATGTTACATTTTTCATAAGTTTCAATAATACATTTCTTACCTCCGTTTTATAGAGGAAAAAAATCACATACAAGCGTATAATGAGCACTGTATTTTTTATCTCAAACGTGAACTGCAATTATTTTACTACGTACCAGTAGAATGTTCAAGTCCAAGCAACTTTCCACTAGTTCCAACTCAAGTGACCTAGCCACGTAATTTGTTTACCTATAACAATTAACAATAAATATTTAAATAAATTATTGTATTATAAAAAGTAAATATATTTTTAACCATAACTCAACGCCACCGGAAAAAACTAACTATAAAGTATGAATTTTCTTAAGAAAAATTAAGGGTGACTTTTGCATTATTTGTGGACATAATACTATTTGTACATTTAATACATATTATTATACAATTAGTTTCAAATATTAAACTAATATTAAATACATGACTTTCGAATCAATCGATAACAAAGAAAGATATTATACCAAGGACATAAATAATGATGCTTATCAAAAAATAAATTATAATAACTTTATATGCATAAAAGTCCAAGTATATTCTTTATACCTTATTATTAAATTATTCTGATTGAAAAAAAAATAAATCCGATAAACGTTTGTACATTTCGAATCATTATGCTTGACACTCAGAAATGCGTCATTAGGAAACGTAAAGTTTATTTTTCATTTCCTTTCAGAAGGTCTCTTTCTTGTCAATCGTCATCAGTTCACAAAAGTAAAGTGTCACGTTTTTTATTGAACTATCGACAATTGAGTCTTCGATAAAAGATTTTATTCGTTTTTTTTTTCACTTTTAATTCTTTAACATTTATAATACATTGTAGATCGACATTAATTACATTAAGCCAAATCGTTATAGCCAATCGTTATAGCCCCACCACGTATGCCAATGGCCAACAATTGGCTGATTTTAATTTTCAATCGTCTCAAATGTACAGAAAATTAAATGCCTATAGATATTTTACAACCCTTTTAACAAATACAACACACGATTAAAATTCTGCTAGACCCCCTCCGCGTCAGTCGTAATGGCTATTCTAAGTAAACACTATTTTTTTTCACGACATGACAGTTTGAAAAAGTAAACTCACTCCTATTAGAATAATGTTAATATGAATTATTTTGGATGTTCAATTTATTTTAGTTTTATGTGATATATGATATTTGGTTATAATCGCTAAAAATCATTGTTCAGTAATGATTACAATGAAAATTGAAAATTGGCACAACAAATATAAACTGTTCACTACTAAGTATAACGTGGCCATTAATAATAAGTGTCAAGAATAATGGTAATAAAAAACATAATTAAAAATAAAAAGTAGCATTATAAATGAATAAGCAATATTACCTAACACGAATATCATCCGTAGTAAATCATATCATACACATATTGTAGTATGGTCTCATATTCATCTACATAATAAATTACACTATCAATTTTAAAAGGTAGCTTACGAAAGAGAGGAATTAAAAATATTTAAAACCTTTTGCTGATCTCTGTATTGACGTGATAACGAATTACGAATCAAACGTTTCTAAACAAATTGTATTCAGAGAAAACAAAGAAAATGTATGATCCAGAAATTACAGTTTTTGAACTTTGGTGTCACAATAATGCTAGTGTAATTAAAGATTTAAGCATTATAATTTTTTTGTTTTATTTCTTGAAATAATTACATATTTTTCATAATTATTTTTGTTTCTAATATTATCTTAATACTTAATGAATTAATAAAACTATGACATCTACACTTTTTAATCCAAATCGATGCATTCTATATGATTTCGGATGGGCACAAAATTGATGTGACGCATTATAATGTCATATTATTTTGCATGTGTTAGAATCATAGTATGGTTCTACTGAAAAAAAAGTACTGTACTCACAAGTCTCGAACCCCGCGTTTTTGGTAATCGATGTTTGCGTTGCGGCGGTCGTAAAAATTGCGTATACTAGCTGCGACAACAGGGGACCCCTGTACTGTTTGCGTTTTAATGTGCGTTCATCAAAGTGATTTTTAAAACAAACTTTGTTTATTTTCTATTTTATGTAAAATAAGAATGCAAAAAAAATAAAACTGTAGTTTAGGGTGAAGTGGAAAATTTAAATAAACCATAAAAGTCGTGCGGGACGAAAAACACCATTATGCGACGAATGTGATCCCCTTCGATGCTAATACTATGCGACCCACTCCGTCTCTTTTTCCGTATCTCAACCACTCACTCTTCCGCTCTCCCTCCGACACACTTTCTCCATTCATCTCACCTACACGCTTCGTATCTCTATATAATAGAGATTCCCTACGTATCTGCTGTATATATATTATAATATGTCCCGTGCACCGCAATTGAATTACGATGACGAATATTTGATGTGACTCCCCATGTCAAAATGAAAATTTCACTTGGCGCTTAAAAGCCTCAGGCAGGAAGTGTAACGGTGCCGAAGATGAATCTTAAAAAAGGAATTACATTGATGCCGAAGACTGAAAATATGAAATTCGTTTCACAATAGAAATTAGTGGCAGTGGAGTATCGATGAAAGATCTTTCGACGCTAGACCTTAATTCTTTACTCTTAAAATATATCCCTCGACACGTGAACGTTTCTGTGACCTTCCACAGTCGTAACTATAATAATGTATTTTTCTAGTCACGATAATTGTCAAGCATGGGGTATACACACCTATATACAAATGAATAGTATAGTTTATAATTTCACCCAAACATACATGAGTATATATTTATATATTATATCACATACGTCTGTTGGAGATTTTTAATGAAAGTCAAACTTTTCTCTCAAATTTCTCTCCCTCTCTCTCTCTATCTCTCACTACCCCTGTCGTCCGCGGCTCCATGTTTTTATATTATATTTCCACGAGTTTAATATTTTTCACCCCTCTTCATGCTCTGTATATATATATACATATACATATATAGAGAGAGCGGGCAACGGAGGATCCCGTTCCGGGTGATGGATGACCCCGCGTCTCTCTCATTCCGGTCAATCCAATAAACCGTGCACGGCCATATTTCACGGTTTTTCTCTGCTCCACTAACCTCTCCCGCCACATTCTTTTTGCATCCAAATACCATCACTACCACCACTTTCACTCNCGGCTTGATATTGGATAAACGGCTAACATGGCAGCCTCATATCTCATCCAAACTTCAACAGGCATATCAGCGCCTCTCTATGTTATACCCTATTCTCAATAAAAAATCGCCAATACAGAAAAAATGCTCTCTTCTAATATATAAACAAATTCTACGTCCACTACTCACTTATGCGTGTCCGGTCTGGGGGAAATGCGCGTCCACTCACATCAATAAAATTCAAATTTTTCAAAATAAAGTGTTACGTATTATTGCCAACGCACCTTGGTTTATAAGGAACGCAAACTTACACAAAGACCTTCTGATCCAGGAAATCACAGACCACATTAAAACCGCATCAAAAAACTTCCATACCTCACTGCTCAACTCCTCTGGCTCACTTCACTATCAACTTCACATACATCCGCCTCAACGTAGATTAAAACGTGGACGTCCGCATGACCTTCTGGTTTAATACTCCACACAATATACAGCAGCTATTTGTTACTCGTAGCGTCTAATATTAAGTTTTATAACTTGTTATGTATTATATTATATCTGTTTATACCTTTTTATTGTTAACATTATTATATCAGTTCACTGTTACTTAATTATAGTCAATTACGTCTCGGCGTAACTATCACTAATGTACATATTATACTAGATACCAAATTCATCATACTATTCAAATTTTATATAAATTAATAATCATGTTAAAATTGTTAAAAATGTACCATCCATTGTAATATCAATAGATGTAGATAGCCTAGGCTAGGAACATCTTATTGTATCTAATAAAAAAAAAAAAAAAAAAATATGTTTTTGAATCTGCTGCAATCGTTTATTGAATTATTTAACACACCAAAACGCCTTATCAAAATAGCCCCCAAAGAAACTGTGTACATTTTAGTATTTTACTTGTTAGTTTCTTTTCTTGCTCACTCTACCTATATCGTACCTTCTTTCTCTAAGCGCTGTCCATTAGCTTATTGGTAAAACAAGATAACACTGGGCGCGCTGTTAGTACAATGGTCGGGCGGGTACCGCACCGCACCGAGTCGGGACGTATTTCCCGGGCTATTACCTATTTTAAATCTTCAACTGTAGTAAGTGTAAGTACTTTATTTAAGTATTTTATATAAAATAGTACACTGTTTAATAATAATGCTTAAACATGTCTTTGTCACTATTAAGAATATTTACTTATGCAAATTGCACTTTAAATTCTCGTAGTGCAATAGAAGGAGAACAAATCTTAAAAAGTAAACAGATTATATTGTGCGGTAAAATTGAAATGGTAAATATGACTTTAGCTATGTCAATGTAATTTCAAACTTGATGTAAATACTAAATAATATTATGTACTATAGAAATATTTCTATTTTTAGGATAGTGTGATACAAATTAGAGCATTAATTGTTCAAACATCACATTTAAATGATATGCCCCATTCAGTTTTCGGTGAATTAACAAAGCCTGAAATGGAAATTATTAAATTCAAATGCAGTTGCAAAGCAGGAGCTTCTGAGTGTTGTAAGCACGTTGTTGCAATACTTTTGTTTCTTAACAGGTAATTCTTTTTATTCAAAATTTTAAACAAGCATTGGAATTTAGAAGAAATAATTCAATTTTCTTAAACAAAAAACTTACTTTCAAATGGCAAAAATTCAATTATTTTGACAATGATTGAAAGTAAGTGTTTTGAAATATTTTTTCTTTAAACGGGATTCAATAAAACATTAAATATTACATGAAGTTATCATTTACCTACTATTGTTAATTTTCAGAAATTCAGTTGCTAATTTGGACAACTTGTCATCAACTGACATAACATGTCAGTGGTCAAAATTAAAGGAACCTACCTTAACACATTATAAACCTTTACCAATTGATAGCTTTGACTGTTATAAGAAAAATGTTGTTGATTCAAATTCTGTTGACGCTGATGTAATAGATACAATTAGGTAGGTATGTTTATTTTGATTTATAAATTAATAATTACTACAAAAGCCAATTTTAGGTCAAGGTTCTTAGCTGCTGCACCAACTTCAGCAATTGCTCTTCATTCCTTGGGTCGTCATTTTCCAACTAACCAATCATCAGTGATATTGGCAGCAAACACACAGTTGTCCAAACTGAATGTGTCATCTCATCCTTTGTTAGTGTATTTGCGAGACTACTCAGTCATGAATATGGGTGATTGTTGCAAGGTATCATTTACTAAATTGTCAACTGATTTTTATGAAGTATTATATCGATCTCAAAAAGACAAATCTTTTTGGGACCATTGTCGGCAGTACAGAATTACAGGAAGTCGATGCTATGGGCTGTATACCTTTAATAAAACTTTCAAAACAGATGAACAATGGTCTTTGAAAGCCACAAGATATTTTTGGCCAAAACTATTCACAAATAAGTTTGTTAAATATGGTTTACAATATGAAAACATCGCCAGAGATTTGTATTCAAAAGAATTTAATACAAGTATTTTAGAGTGTGGCTTAGTGATTAATGTTAACAATCCTTGGTTAGGTTATACTCCAGATGGAGTCATCATTGATGAATATTTTGTACCCATCAAAATTATAGAAATCAATTGTCCTTTTGATGGTAAGAAACTTGGTACAAGAGATCTTTTAAATAGTTTAAAATGGATTGTAAAACACCCAGATGGTTCATTGAGTTTAAAAAAAAACCATTGTTATTATGCACAAGTACAAATGGGCATTGTTTTATTAAATGTTATGGAATGTGACTTCATAGTACACAGTAGCTATGAAAATAAAAATGCTGTGTTAAAAGTAAAATATGATGAAGATTATTGTAAAAAATTGTTTTGTAGTTTAAAAGTCATTTATTTTGAAAGATTAATACACGAAGTATGCATAATTAACAATATATATTAGCTAACATTTTAATTATTACATATTATATTAAATTATACATGTTGAGTTATACATATTATATTAAATTATACAAATTATATTAAAATATAAATATTAAATTATACAAATTATATTAAAATATAAATATTATATTATATCAAATTGTTTAGGAAATAAATTTGTCTTATGAAAATATTGGTTGGCTTAAATTGCATAAACCACCTATTATTGTCATTATGTCTGAAGCTAAATGTACATGAGCCCATGGAAAGGTATGACAAAAGATATTAAAAGTTTTTATTCGCTGATTAATTCTTTCAATGTGAACTCTAGCTTTAGCAATATTTTTAGACAACAAAGCATCTTCCTTAGAAAATTGCCTTTGATTTTTAAGGAAAGGTGGTCTTATTAGAGTTATATTTTTTTTTTTACAAATATCATCAATCAAAAAACCTTTGTCAACCATAACAGCATCAGGCTTTTGCATTAATTCAATAAGATTACTTTGCTCAAATATGGCTTTATCAGAAGCCCTACCACCATATGGCTTACTGATATATGTTATAAGACCACCTGGAGAAATTCCTATCAAAAATTTTAATGTAAAAGTAGATTTGTAGTTACTATAGCACTTTATACGGCAAGTCAAACATTTGGGTCTTTGTACTGATATTTCTGTACAGTCTAATACAACCCGTACATCAGTAAACTGTTCAAAACAATAGGGTGTATTACTTAAAATTTCTTGCCTAGAAGGCCAATAGATCAATGATTTAAATATATATGCCAGTTGAGGAATCAAAGAATTATAAGTTAGTCTACAACTTTCTGCAGAAAAATCATTGAATAAAATACTCAAAATTGCAAAAGATAAACCTTGCTTGAATTTCACAAATACCATAACAATGCGTTCTTTAAGACATAATGTATGTTGTCTTTTATCTGGAAAATGTGTCTTATGTAAGCCTATTATCTCATTTAAAATTTCGAAAGAACAAATGCCAGTCATGGTGTTCAGTTTTTTCACTGTATCAATGAATGATAGAAATGAAGTTTTTATATTTCCAATTGCTACTTGTGTTCCTACACTTTTAAGTTCTCTAAATATCTTATTAGCAGTTATGTTATCTTGTACATTACACTCCAAAGTATCAACATCATCTTTTTCATTAGAATATTCTTGCATTGTTGGCCCAACAAAGTCCAAACAGATTTCATCCCCATCTGAATTCGGCACATGCAACTAAAATGTAAAATAATTATATTATATTTGTCATTATTCAAATGAAAAGCAGTATCAATGATAAAAATTTACTCACTTCACAATCTGATTCCTCTGATTTTAGTTGGTTTCTAGATGTACATTTGTTTTTAGGATATGATCTTTTTTTGGGTGAATGAAGCAATACAGTTGACTTGGGCAAATTTTGCGATGGAATTGCTATGGGTTTAAGACGTTTACGTTTGTTATTTTGTCCTAAAAAAGTAAATTATTTTCTATACATATAATAATTATTACCAATAATAATATAAACTGCAAGTGGATAAAGTTGTTCCAACTATATTTCTATATTTCATACTAATTTAACACTGAAAGGAAAATAGTACTACTTATTAAAAGTATGTATAATAAGTAACAGATAGTATGAGTACAGTTAACTTCAATATTTCACATAGGCAACTAGCGTATAACACAAATATTTGAAAATTATTATTAAAAATGTGCCTAAGCCATACGATGTCCAACTGCCTAAGTAGTATAAAATATTCATCATTCCATTAGGTAGATTATTCATCAACTTACAAATAAAATATTAAAAATAATTATTTATTTATTCAAACACCATAAAAATAAATAGTAGCCACGTGTTATTTACCTGGAGGTAAGAAGTCCTCTGAGGTAAAATGTTTTGAACAAACTGAAATATGTTTTTTCAATAATGCTTCTTTCGAAAATCGTAATAAAATAGCCCACATTCTGCGGCGGTCAACTAGTTCTTCTTGTCCCCATTTGTTTTTTAACAACACTTTTGGGTCGTTGATTTTCGGTAAACAATGAAAACTAATATCTTCATTAGTTGAATAGAAAGAGCAGCATCCAAATACGGAACAATAATTATTGCTTTTTTTCTTAGTACTTTCTGTAGTCATTTCTGTAAATAATAAATATGCATTTTATTATTAATCGATACCAACAGTTTACTTTAAATAAGAATTAATATTATTATGAATAAGTAGGTACTTACTTAAAGATCGAAGGTTAGGATTTTGTTTCTAAAGAAACACAATTAAGTTTATAATTTAATATTTTAATAAGCTTAATTATTCATAGAACAAAATTTAAAACGAGTAACGACCACCTTTTCAATGGAAATTGCAATGTAAACACAATATCTATCCCGAATCGGCGAGTTGACGATTTTGTCACCAGAGCGCGTACCGTTATCTTGTTTTACCAATAGGTGTATGGTTATTACTTATTAGTTATTGCTCTATGTCAATGGTCTGTGCTATATAGTCACAATCGTACCACGAAATTCCAAATTCTAGCAGCAAGTGGGTAATTAAAATAAATTAAATTTTATCAGGTCGATACGTGGAAAGTGCGAACTCCTTAGAAATTATAAACAACTAGAAATAATTATTACGAAATTCCAAATGCTAGCAACAAGTGGATAATTAAATTAAATTAAATTTTGTCAGGTCGATACGTGGAAAGTGCGAACTCCTTAGAAATTATAAATAACTAGAAATAATTATTTCGTTGAAAATAAATCCTTAAATAATTATATTTTATAGATATATGGCTACCGGCGAATCATTTCGGTCATTGGCATTTGCGTTTAGGATATCTCAAAGTTATATCACTCGTATCATACAGTTGGTTTTAAAAAGTTTGAGTTCACGACTAACTGGTAAATTATTAAAACCACCATCGCCAGAAGATTTGATACGAATTGCAGGTGAATATTGGGATAGATGGAACTTTCCAAATTGTGTTGGTGCAATCGATGGAAAGCATATTAGAATATTTTGTCCGGGAAAGAGTGGTTCTTTGTTTTTTAATTATAAAGACTATTTTTCAATTGTCTTATTAGCTATTGTGGATGCTAATTGTAAATTTATTTATGTCGACATTGGCTCGTACGGAAAAGAAGGTGATAGTGGCATATTTGGAAAATCAAGTTTGAACCAATTAATTAAACAAAAAGAATACTTTCCACCAGAAAAAAAACTTCCAAATTCGGAAATAAGCTTACCATTTGTTCATGTCGGCGATGAAGCTTTCCGTCTGGAGACACATATGATGAGACCATACACTCGTGGAGAAGCCCGGAATGATAACAAAAAAAATATTTTCAACTATCGTTTGTCAAGAGCTCGGAGAACTACAGAAAATAGTTTTGGTCTTTTAAGCCAAGTATTTAGGGGTTTTTATACTCCCATTTCTTTGAAAACCGAAACAACTGATCAACTAGTTTTATCAGCCTGTTGCCTCCATAATCTTCTCCGGGATAGATATTTAGAAAACGTGCCTAATTATTATTATAATTATGATCCAAACGAACCTCAACCTTTGAAGAACATGATGTCTCTTGCTAAATCTGGAGGTTACGCAAATTTCGAAGGATTTTTGGTAAGGGATGAATTTAAAAATTTTTTCAATAGTGAACAAGGAGCTGTTTCATGGCAAGACAGTCGAACACAGGGAACTGACATTTAATTATTAATAACTGTTATTTTGAAAGTTTTTTTTTATAATTATTCATAATATAAATAATTTGTAACATTTTTATGAAATAATTAAATAATATTTCTAAACATAATTAACAATATTCATGATTATTTATTATATATTGAATTTTATCATTACTATTATTATTAATTCAATTACATATAAGATATATAGTAAAATAATTATATAAAAATGTAATTTTATTTATAATAATAACAATATTAGGTATAGAAATAAGTGATTTAATAACTAATTAATACTAATATAATTAATTATATTAAGAAATATTAGGTGTTAAATTATATTTTTTTTTCAAATAATTATCAGTACATAAATAAAAGATACTTACCACTTTTTGTTTTTAAAATACATGACACTTCTTTCCACACATTCTCTCTTACATGTTGATCCTTGTACAATGAATTTCTCAAGTCAAACAAACATGGATGTTTACTAACAAATTCTGCGAGAATTGTATCTTCTTCCAAAGTAAATAAAGTTTTTGAAAACATTTTTTACAACAAAAAAAAATTTTCTCAAAAAAAAATTTCAACTGTATCTACCATCAACCGCGCGGCTCGTGCGTTTTGACTGCCTACTGAGGGGGTACTCGTCGCGCGTCGCAAGACGCACGCGACCGCCCAGCGCGGCTGCGGCGGTTTAGGCAGGGCGCACACCAAAGCAGAGCGGTTGCAGTGCGGCGGTCT
Organism: Myzus persicae; assembly: GCF_001856785.1. NCBI lineage: Eukaryota > Metazoa > Arthropoda > Insecta > Hemiptera > Aphididae > Myzus > Myzus persicae. The sequence goes on along the minus strand of NW_019102925.1, from coordinate 292,052 downwards.
AGAAGCGCGCGGACTTGCACTGCATCCGCGCCGCAAAAGCGCGCCAAAACACACCAAAGATGTGCGGTGGATGTGCGGCGTTATCATTAATCGATTTTAATTAAAATATATGAGGATTTTTATATTATTTTCTAATAAATTAGGGTCTTTGATTTGTAAGTTTGTAATTATGTCAAGTTCCGATGAAGAGATGTTAATGCTACTATTAGTAAACAACATAAATAAAAATAAAAAAAAACGAAAATATTGGGTTCATCCATTCATTAAAAATAATACTAATACACTTGGTACATTTTCGGTTACAAAAGAACTAGCAATGTATCCTGAAAAATTCAAAAATTTTTACCGTATGTCGCAAGAATCTTTCAATGTACTTTCACACATGGTTCGGACCAAATTACAAAAAAAAGACACAAATTTTCGTTTGTCCATATCGGTTGAAGAGCGACTGTTGATTACACTCAGGTAAGTACTAAGTTTTATTAACTTGTACATACATTTTATTTTAATCTAGTCAATGAAAAAATAATAATATTTAAGATAAATAGAGGTACCTACCTACATTATGTTTATATTTTTAATCTTTATACTAATATAAATAAGAATAACTAATTTCTTGTTTGTACTTTGTGTATATGATTCTCTGTATACATTAAAAAAATACCATTTAAGTAGGTACCCTAAAAATGTATTATATAAAATTAGAAATATCAATGTGAGAAATATAAACAAATTATTGAAGGAACTTAATTTATCACAATATAGTTTAATTAATAATCTATTATTGATCATAACAACTTTTTTAGTAAATCAATATACATTATAAATATATATTAAAAAAAAAGATAACTTGACAACACAAATAGAACAACAAATTATATTACTTATCAATGCATACCTACCTATTAAAATATTTGCCTTTGAAATTGATAATAATAATAATAATTAATTATACTAATAAATATAATTAACTTAACCATAGGTACCTAATGAGCAAAAAATTAAATATTTTAACAATTTATATTAACAACATTTACTATACCTTATTATAACTAGGTACCTATATACTTTTAGATTATACTTCATAAGAAAATGTTATTAATAGTGTTAATAAGTTTAATTAATTTAGATAAATAGTTTAATATACCTACTTGAAATGTTAAACAAGAATCAAACAAAATTAAAAAGAAATACTATTGAATAAATAGCTGAAATTTAAAACATTATAATTGTCTCCAGTATGGAGTATGTTGTTCTTGCTGGTATGGTTGACTCTTGGATTGGTTGGTGCCATAAGGAGAATTATGTGTTTCTTGGTGGTGATGTAGCAGATCTTGTGGTTGGTTAATTTCATAGAGTGTTTGANATATATATATATATATATAGTTATTTTTACTAGACTAAAATGACTCGAAAGGTAATACTGATTGAGAAGCTTTTATTTCTTTCGTAAGATACCGAAATAAATAATGCGCGTACCTGGGTTTTTTCAAAATACATATCACGTTTGAATAAAAAATATAATGAATACGGTTATTGTTACGAGTATATCCAAAATAAAATCATTGTGTTGTAAACATTTTTATTTCGAATTTTTGTTTTTAATCGTTAATGGTTTTACTGGGGAAGCAAAACTTAACAGTATGTAGGTTCTGCGGTTTTAGCAAGGGACTTGACAAAACAATTATTTAGTTTTAATTGTTTTATAAAATTAAAAAAGACTGAGGTTTTTTTGTAGAGAACAGTCCTTTTGAATGATGTTGAGACTGGATCAGATTACTGTGTAGATTATTTTTTTAAGATTTAAAACTAATATAATATAATTGCATGTGTCGTATGCTTATATTCGCCGATTATTAAAATACATTACTGTACATTTTTCATAATCAGTGAAAGAGAAATAATACTCGTTTTATAATGGTTCTATAAAAACATGATGGGCCCGTTAAAAGTAATTTATACCACGGTGTACCTATTTATTATCACTGTGTTGAGTATCATTATATTATTTGAGTATTATTATAGTATATAATGTAACCTGCTTACTTGCTGACGCCATCACGAAAATCCGGCAGCAAAATTAGATTTTCTCAGTAATTACAGCTGAGAGTCAACTTAAATGTCATCTTGATTTCAGAACCTCGTTGCAGAATAATCATATTATTACCTTCCTCAGACTTTCGTTGTCGATACTATTTATAATATAATATATTATCATTGCCGTTATGTGGTTTCCAGATTTTTCCTGAATCAAACTCCAGTGATATTATTATGACGTCAAACGCTAATAATATAATTATTGTGATTATGTGATTCGAACTATTCTAATAGCACGTTAAAAACCATTAGACTCATATTGACGCATAGAAAAATGTATTGCACTATATTTCTAACTTTCACGGAAATATTTTTTACACCGAACAATTTTTTTTTTTTTGTAATTTATTTTACTGAAACATTGATTCTGTTGATTGCTCTGGCAAGTTTTTTATACCACATCTATAAGGTTTGGCAATCAATTTAACTTATCCTATCTATTATCCGTTTCATTAGTTCTGACCACGTTTTCCTTTTTCCGGTCCTTAACTGTTGAAAGAAGTTCAAACTTTCCAAAGACGTGTCTAGCTGCAGTTTATATTTATCAGATTTTTTTTAAAAACCATGTTTTTTCGATATTAGGAATGTAAACTAATCAGTAATCACTTATATATTTATAGCCACAATCCATATATAATATTTAAAATATTTAGTACAGTTTCTATTTTTGAAGCACTATTTTTAAATTAAAGCCACAATTCTTTCAGCTTCATATGTAATCAAAGATTATTTAAAATTATTTGTACATACAAATAACTGTGCTCTGCTTCAAAACAAGAGGGAAATATTAATCATTTTATTATGTTGTTGGTCAGTTCTTTCCGGATTATTTGCTCTGCGTTCTTGTTTACCTGAAAACGTGCCGTTGATAATAACCTTCTCGACATCAAATCTCCTCCACTGTCCATTAAAATGTCATTTAAATATGAGAACAAACGCTTGTAAATGTTCAGTGATTTATTAGCGGCCGTTCGGTGCAGAATGTATATTAAATTTTCTCGATGAAACGCTTTGTGTGTCTAAACGAAAAACATTATTTGGCAGCGATCCAACTACGTTCTCTTGACAGGAATAATATCCATTTCAAGTGCACTTGGTCTGAGAGATTATGTATGCTAAGCTTCAAAAGAAACAGAAATCGTCCAAGGGAGCATATCACCAGCCAGCTAGGGTCAGCGGAAGTTCGTGTTTGTGCGTTTGTCATATGCACATTCAACTCCGCCTGCCCAGGCTATTAAAATTGCAACTAATGCACTTCTCGTTTATTGTCGTTATTATATATATATAATGTTGTTTTTTATTTTACAAGACTATATTATTATTATTTTGAACGTTTATCTATCAAAACCGTTTAGACGAATATTTTTTTTTGTTTATGGCATAATACTTTTCTGATAACCGTTGTATAGACAATGGCATTTTTATTAAGACCATGCAAAAAACTATTTGTTTTTGACGTGATTACTATTCTGTATTCTTTACGTCTGTAAAACAGATTGAAAAGAATTTTTTTGTTGTTGTTGTTATTATTTTATTCTTAATACTATGATTCCACGTTAAGGAAGTCGATTGTTAGCACCACCAAAGAAAAACATTATTTCATCATCGATTGACAATTTTAAATAATAAAGTTCGTTTAAAATTAATTTTTTCTGTTGTGTATATACCTAAGTATTTTAATGCTGACTTAAAACCGGTATTGGAAAACAAAAACAATTGTATTTTTTAATTTTTACTTTAAATTAATTATAACAATACAAAAATCAATTAAAGCCTTTAGCGGAACGGTGTGTTTCAGAATGTTCGTTTTTAACAGTGGCTTAAAGTACATTCGGAAACATACGTATTTTTATGTTACAACAGACAGCTCAGTACCTATTGAACCTAAGTTTTGTGCATTATATTACATAATATAGTTTTATTATAAAATATATTTTTTGAATATTACAAAAGTATATTACTTAAAGTATAAAATGTAATAAGACTTTAGATTTTGTTTAATACTTAGGTGGTAAATCTCGCGTAGGACGTAAATTTCCACGACGATTTTCAATAAGCACCAACTAGTGGACGACAAAATATATTTTTCCTTTTTTCGATTGAATAATGCAACACTCTGGAACACAATAACATACGTATTCTGTCTGCGTCTGATAAAAACCAGATCATTGTAAATTATTATTGCTCAGGAGATACGATAATATATTATATTGAACTCGATATTTTCAGGATACACACTGTACACGGTTGATAAATGGTTGTGGACAAAAGTCTATGAAGCAGAAAGACTTATTACGATTTTTTCCACATTTCCAAATATTGGCTTTTATGCGGCTATCTAACAATAATTGTTTTATTGATTTTAATGGTTTGTCGAACGGTTAGTTTCAAATTCCATACACTCGTGTATTTTTACGATTTTTAATCGAACAAAATAATAGTTGGTTCCGAGATAAATTTGTCAAATGCCATATTATTATGCGGCTTGCGTGCCGTACGATTATAAAACACTGACGGTTTTAAAATGTAAAATGACTACATGGTACATACCAATATACGATACATAATATATTAATACTCAATACACCTATATTCACTGAATATATGGGTACCTACAATAAATATTAAATATTATTATTGAAATAATATTTTATTATACCGACGCTGTAGAGCATTAGCGCAAAAGAGCGTTTACGATGAAAATGGAAAAAATAAAAATATAATATAAAGCGTTTACCACGTATACTTTATATAGTTTTAACTTTATTGTCGTGTATTCAAATTCGTATAAACGTAACGTGCAGTTCGACTACATTCAAAACTTATTCTGACATAACATTTGGGGTAGGCAATGCGAGAAGTGGCGAGTTTCGTTGGAAGTACGTGTAAAATGAAAAAATGATTTTTTATTTGCTTTGATTTTTTTTTTCGTTTTCAATTCATTTTATTTGCCATCGAGATATTTGAGTAGTTATAATTGTAATCATTTTAAAGGATTATTACAAAAAAATATTATTTTAATTTATATTTTTTTTAAATATGAAGTAAACAGTTATTTTTCATCTTAATTAACACTGATGTAATAATAATTCTTATTTGACCTATATTTTATTTATACATATTTATGTTATTTCAATATTTTCACAAAACCAAACTAAATATTTATTTATAGCGCTATATATAGTATCTGTTTATTATGTTTAATGTTTATGTTTATGTTCAAATCGTTATTCAAAAAATTAACGAAACTATATGGAGCTCAGTAGTTCACTCATTCGAATTATACTCAAGAGTTGTAATAGTGTGAAACCAATTTTGATTCATTTTGAAAGTTTAGATTTCGACGTTTTCAATTACCTTTTTAATCGAGCAAAAAGCTACGAAACAATTATAATTTGTTGCATGTGTCGGGAAAATCGAGGTTGTCCGTCCTGTCAGGAATTTGAGAAATTTGATTTTCGAGTAGGCATATAAACAGCTGTAAATCATATTATAATGTATAGTGAGTATTGCAGAATTTCCCGGACCGGAGTATCTTTCGAATAATCCCCACAGGAAGTTCTCGTGCGTCGGTCAAAACTGCGAGAGGATTCGCCGTTAATTTCGTTTCACCTAAAACGCAGTACCTGCCAACATTTCTCATTTGCCAGAACACGGTAAATATATTTTCACGTTAGTTAATAACTAATAAGCCAAGTCAGGATAAACTTTAAACGATATTATTGGATTATCAAACGTTGTTCAATGGACGTAAATAAAAGCTAATGAAGCATATACCACTCGTATACGCAACACAGTTCGAAGGTATTACGTTTCGGCCTCTGCAGCATCGGTCGTCGAAGCTAATAGATTTCGTTCCACCAGGCCTTTCAACGCATTTGATGGGTTCAAAATATTGTTGTCGTATGAGTAGTTATGACGTTAGGGATGAAAAGTCCGCCGATTGGAAATAATTACCTAAGTGGTCGGACGTAAAATGAAAAAGGGAACCTATTATCGAACGAATGAGAACCGTATGGGCGATTCAGATGTAATTTAATCCCTTAAAGTTGTTAGCTTAAAGTTTTGTCAAGTGTCAAATGGGAAAACTAGTTTGGAGTAGTAAATTATTGTGTCGTATATTCTATAATATATATATTGTTCAAAGTGGTTTGTGATATCGTTAGAAATTATTGACTCAATTCTGTTAGATAATATTATTGGTATAAAAGTTTTTGTTGTCCTTGTCATATCGTATATTCATATTTAATCATACTACTCAAATTTGTTGACATAAAACAAATCTCTGAAAAAAGTTCAGTCAGTGTAAATTATTTACTATCACCGTGGTGACACGGTATACAATCGATTTCACAGAAGTTATAATTCCTTACTTTATGAACGTATTATTAAACAAAACTGAATTTTTATTGAAATTATAATGTCATATTATAATATTGTAAAAAATGTATTCCAATAGAATCGCAAAAAAAATCATCACTTTTTTTCTATAAAACAGTTTAAATATATCATTCTATTTTTTCTAGTTTGTTTCAAATATAATTTTTTTTTTTTTTGTTGGCATAGGTAAAAGTTATTAAACGTCTAACGAAATGTTAACTAAAAAAACTTTTTCATTCAATTTTGATGATACAACTAGAAGCAAAAAAAATCTTAATGCGTTCTATTTCACGTTTTAAGGGCTAACGTTATTTAGTAAAATGCTCGACAGTAATCTGGTGATAAAATCATAATATTCTATTAAACATAGAGATTGAAAAAAATGATTTATTCATCAAATTTAATACGTAATTTACTTAAACGTGTTTAACCGGCGGAAACATAAAAAGTTCTTTTCACAGCGCAGTAATAGGAAAAGAGTCGTGTGTAGTTTTTTTTTCTTCTGATTTATGTATAAATATATACATTTTTATTTTTGAAACGACACAGCGACACGCCGTTTGTACATGTATATAATAATAATATGGAAAATGCTTGTAAATAATGACTTTTCGATTTTCCGAGAACAATTCAAATTTAGACCCGCAAACACGGTTGTGTTTTTTGGTAACATTACATGGATTGAGGTGTTTTCCTTAGGTATAGAAAAGAGGTCTGTGCATTTTTTTTTTTTTTTTGTTTTGTTATTGTGACAAAAAGTGCCAATAACTTTTTCATGCGCATTTGTGCGTATTCGTATTGTACCGTTATTTTATGCGATACTGAGGTAATAGCGCACTGCAGCTAGGGCTCTTGTAGTTGTCTTTGTGTTTCCAAAAATTCAATTTCGATTGCACCGGTGCCGACGACAATGACAACAACAATAATAACGCCAACAACAATAACAAACAACAACAGCAAAAACAACTGCAGCAATAATAATATTAATACCGATTGTAAAATTATTGTTATGAAAGCAAAAGAAGTTTAAATACACAGGTAACGCGATAGTATGAGAAGGAGCGTTCGTGTGCCATATGTGCGTATTGCAGTATTATATTAATTTATAATTGTTTACTGGCGAATTTGCCGAGCGGGTAGCGTGCAACTGACATGGAAACGCGAAATAGGTTGCTGCAAATAATAATAATATGTGAAAACAGTGTTATTGTGCGGTTCTTCGTGTGTGAAAATAATAATTGCATAAATCATATTTTGTACATAATATAATATAAGCTTACCACTGCTACCGACTACAACTGCAAATACCCGCCCGGCCTATATTATTATTGTTATTATCGTCGTCGACGTCGTCATTACTGTTATAATATTATTATTATTATTGTCTCTGCAACCCTGTCGCCGTCGTAAAGTATTGTTCTTGAACGATAAAGTTCTTACAACCCCCACCCCTCGCCCGGGTGATCGAGCGCACGCACGCTTGACGGTCGGCTGTATAGGTATGTATAGGTCTCCGCGAACGAATTAACCGGGGGGTTGAAGAAAAAAAAATGAATATTATAATAATCATAATAAAAAAAACTGAAACTGAAACAATTCTCGACCGACTGTAATACTATTGCCGTGCCGTATCCGTTAATATTTATTTCCTTCCATTGTGTGTATGTCTCCGTCCGGTTCTGTGGTTTGTACATTACGTATTATTTTTATTATTACAATGTTAACGCGACCGTAAAAAATAAACGAGAACACGGTAAAAAAAAAATATCTATTTATAACGCCCGCAGCATTGCGAATTTAAGTTCCATCGAAATATGAAGGAATATTGTTATTATAATAACGTATTCTATTGCTATTATCATGGTACAATTATATTATTGTTACTATTATTCGTGTACGTCGGGGTTCACATGACAAGCCGAAAAACCGCGCCAGAAGAGTATTCTTACTATGAAATGGCGACCGATGTGTGTCTTGCGATAGGTCAACGACACGATGTACAATGCGATGTTAAGTACTTTTTATCATTTTATTGATCAGACACTACCTACTTCAACGCATCTCGATGTTTAAAATTTGACGTTTACGAGCAAAAAATGTCATTTTGTCACTATGATGTCCTCTATATTATAGTCTCGTATATGATGACGAGTGTCAGTATTAAGACCGAAAACAATATAAATGCATTTATCGATCCCCTCAGAATCTATAAAATTGTATGTTTGCGAACTGCAGTGGACAGTGTCACAGTGACCAATCGAGAAGCGTATAAATTGATTTGTTTTGTGCAAGAGCGTTTCTTTTTAAATGGCCCGTCTCGAGTGTTACTCGTGAAGTAACGAACGCTGTTTCATGAACAGCCACATAAGTTTATTAAGACTCGGAAACAAACAAATCAAATCTGAAGTCCTAGAAAAACTACTGTGTTACAATTATAACACAATCCGAGGAGCATTTAGGCGATCGTGTTATTACATCACGTGATACGTCTTGTCACATGCGACGGCCAAAGCTGCGGTAGCGATCGAAAAAGACAAAAAGCTTAGAAGGCACACTGCACGAATGCAAACCACATCTACGATCGCCCAAGCGTAATTAGTTTATCTTTGCAAGCGCGAATTTCGTCGGAAAGGACATCATTATAGGCACCTACTCAAATACTGCGGCCCATCATCGCGTCCATTCATAGTATTATATAGTAGGTATACATTATATTCACTAGGATTTACAAAGGACGCGTAATTAATGTCCGTACACCGTACACGAGCAAACATTAAACGCCGAAACGTTTCTGATTATATTATACCGAGTTGATGTGTGCAACCGTTTATACAATACGAGTTCACTTCCACGTTGCTGATAGGGCGACTTTTCCGCGAACAATTAAACTAAAACGTATTAAAATTATTACCTCCGCTTCCGGCTGCAGGTTGCCAAAAAGACCTATCTATGGTAATTCGTCGACAACGGAAATTCGTTTTGTATCTCTCAATTAATGTATCGTGATGTTTTGATTCGTTTTTGTTTCGTTTATAGGAGACGTAATTTATTGTCTTTTACATTTTATATACATACATATATATATGTGTGTGTATACATATCAACTACTATTACGAGTCTTCTCAAGTCAGATTTTAAACATTTTTAATTTAAAAGAATTTAAAAATCAACACTATTACCTATATCACATAATAATTATGAATAAAACAAACGGTTATCGGTTATCAGTTTCGTATCCACATATTATACTAATATAACGTTGTAGACGTCCGGCTTAGCGTTCATCGATTTGAATTGCACGACTAATTACTATGTGTTACTAGAGTCGAGGGGGACACAAATAATAATATATCATGACCTCATTGCATTGAAAATGATTATCAATAAATCAGTCGGTATCAGTGATATTGCCGGGTGTAAGATTTAAAACTAATATTCTAGTCACCGGATCTCTGTCCATCATATTATGACAGTGTTGGTCCGAATCCGTTCGCCGGATTCGTGTGATTCGAGAGTTATCGGTTGTTCGGGTTTATTCTAAGCCATGTTATGTATAAGGGTCGAATATAACGACAATTTACTGGGCGGTAAAATGATTTCATTTTACGGGGAAGAGTCCGCTTATCCGTTTCCCCCTCGGCATTATCGGCAGGTGACAGGACGATATATACGACGCGCGCGTGTACTTCTTTTTCCGCCGGCAAGGTGGATGGCGTCAAGCCGAATTTTATCGGGGACGAAATGTGGAAACGATAGTATGCCGAACTACCGGAAAGTTTTCCGAACGTCGGACGAAAGAAGAAGAAAAAACGAAAAAAGAGTCACCCCGCAGGTAGGTCGTGTGATGTATATATATATACACCCAGTGATTTATGCGCGCCGTATGCGATTTTCTGCGGTTCCACGGAAGTGTTTTCGGGACCCCGAGAAAAATACTCGGTGCAGTGAACCACCCCCCCCCCCCAATAACAAGACGGCGGGGGCGTGTTTGCGTCTCGATAGCGGCTCCGCGTATTTACGGGTTTTTTTCCGCCGCCGTTAACTCTGAGTTACTGCTAACCACGGAGAAACTGCGGCTAGGCAGTTACAGGGTGGGTTTCTCGGAAACCTCCCCCGGTGCAGCGTAAATGCCGTTTGCTTGTCCCTGCAAAAAAGAAAAATCAAATACCACAGCCTGTAATATTATTAATAATAATATTATTATTATTATTATATACGTATATAATACAGGCGATACGTGTGCAGCGGCGCTGAGTAGTGTGTGGCCCTGGTTGTTGTTATTATTATTATTATTATTATTATTATGGCGAATAATCCGTCGCCGAGTGTGCGGAATAGGCTTTTAAAAACAATACTCCTCTATACATCGTATGTATATATGTATATATTTTATACAGAAACATACGTATATATAACGCGCCCGTCGTGATGTCGGGTTGTCGTAACTGTTATTATCCGGCCGCGTCCAAAAACCACCGCTGCTCAGAAATAATACAATATTAACGACCGCTATAACGAATGCGGTCCCCCAGGTATATATAATACATACATATATATATATATACAATATACATATTAAATTATACACGCTTAGGTGTATGAAGGGTGCGGTGTTCGGGTGTGCGTGCAGACGAGATAAGTATATAGAAGCACAGAAGAAAATTCGTATAGTATATAGATACTAATTTAATATATTATTATTATGTGCACGTCTAGGGGGAGGATTCGTAGGTTGCCGATGAGGGACGGCGTGACTAGCGGGTACATCCGAACATGCCGGCGGGGGTTGAAACGGCATTTTCACCTCCCACCGCCTTAAGTTTTTATTCACGGCCCGGTAAACGTCAATAATAATATATATCATCGTGGCGGGTTCGATAGATATAACATTATTATGATAATGCGCGTACACGAATTTTCACCCGAATAAAATAATATGCCACTCGGGCCAATATATTATTATTATTTCAATGTAATGCGTATGCGACGACTGTTTACTGCAGTTGTGTTTCCATAAGAATTATTGTTTTCAATTTTTAGCAAGGCGTTCGCGCATAACATATAGGTAGGGACTAGCGAGTGCGACGTAACTCGAATAAAATGTATAATTCGTAAGACCGAAATCCCTCAGCATCCCTCCCGGTGCGAATGTGCGTTAAGAATTCAAGAAACATAATATTTTATAACGTCCGTGTGTGTTCGCATAATAAATCACACGTCTCTTTATATATATATTTTTATCGTTTAACACGATTTATTAACTGTAATACAATATATACATGCATGCATACATTTATGTGAACATGGCTATGATTTTTAAATCGAAAAAGAAATCGTCCCAAAACAACCGAACGCACGTTTCGCCAATGTTACAACTGTCTGGTGCAGAATGACACTTCCGCACGGGTTCCTTTTGTCCTGCATATGTGTATAAACTGCCTACATTAATCCCGTGTATCTACGTGACCTTTTCGTAACATAAAAATAATGAAAACCATTTTGAAAATGCAATTATAAAAAAAATAATTGTTGTTGTTTGGTTTGTAATAATAATTATAGCACTGGTTTTTGAGATTTTCCATCCAAACGTGATGGTAACCATTAGTTATGTAGCTATGTTAGTATTTACAACTACACGCTATAAAATATTTTGTACTCAATCGTACTTCTTGTGCCAATTTTTTTTTTAAATTGGAAAACCTTTATGATTTGCTCCACGGTGTGTAGGTGGAAGGAATTGGGTACCTTTATAGTATATATAGGTACATAATATATACTCGAAGCTTTTAACACACAGCAAATTTAAAAGTTTGATTTGTTTTGGATTTGTTTTGTATTTTTATTTTTTACTCGTACCCAAATAAGCTTAAATATAGATTTCTTTGAGTAACAAAGTGTTTTTAAAAATGGTTTAAAGTTTTCACAACAGTCAACACTTTACATAGGTCCTTAAAAGTTTGTCCCTCTAAATATTGCTACATGTTCAGATGTTATTTGCGATTTTGTCGATTTGATTTCCCTCCGTTCATGTAAGCTTTATGAAATACAGATATACCATATTCCAGTTTTACAATTTGCATATTTAGTCTGTTCAAAATCTGAATTGTGTATTTTTTCACTCTGAATGTGTGCATTAATCATTTATCATTAACCGATATTGAATAATGGTCTACGAGAAAAATGGTATTTTAATTTGCACATCTGTTATTTCTCTTTTCAGAGGATGAATGGATACAAAAAAATAATATGAAAATAATCGTTTTGTATGTGTGTGCATGCGTATATAAATACGGAAAAAAATTATAAACATACACTTGAGAGAGGTAGAAATTGAAAAAAAATAGGAAAATGTTAATACTTATTATTTCATAAAGAGTTTTTAATTTTAAAATCAAAAATTGTAATTTTTTTTCCTGTTAAAAAAATCGTATTTTAAATTGTTGATTATTCTAATAAATCATTAAAAACTTTACTTTTAAAGTGGATTACACTTAGGTTAAGTTATATAATGCAAATAATTGGAAACATTTTAAACTTAGTTTTAAACTATTTTATTCTTGAAAAAAATGTTGGTTTCTCATAAAAAAATAATTCACTCCAAAAGGACTTATAAAAACATACATAATGGAAATGCATTAGTACATAATATTAAAGTGAAACTGGGAGATCTGAGTGAGTTGTGGGGGGGGGGGCATAGTTACACTATTAGCTATCCGGGGAAGAGTTTCTAGTTTCTAGTTTGCTCGTGTTGATGACGAACGTCAAACTAACTGCAATGTGGTAATTTATTAACAATAATTTTGGTAAAGTCGAAAAGCGTCAAGTGCGCAAACACGTTATATTAGTATTGGTCAATCCTATTATAATGGTGTGTCTTACATTTATTATAATATAATATATTTTGCATGAATATTTTTACAAAACGAGTGGTTTGTTTTTTACATTTTCATCAAAACTTATCGTATCAATAAATAATAATACTATTTATACTACGATGTCGATATTTATGTGATACACTTGATCATACTTAGGTATATCGTTGCACTGACATATTGTATTCCGTTACATAATGTCCTAACTTTCGGACACGGTTGATCCCGATCGATGCGTCCTGTTCATTTTCCACAAACCTATGGGTAGTACCTACATGAAAGCGGGTGCGCCAGTGCATAAGGGTATTATGTATGTGCACCTTATACTTTATTTATTAACCTTTGTCCGTCGCGTGTGCACGCGTATTTTATTCAGTTACGATGAATTTGATTTAAAACGGTCAGGGTTGCAGTATACAAAAGGGTATGTATAAGAACCCGCGGCCGTTTCGTACGTATTGTATATACCGGCTACTCGCTCGGGCCTGACTCGGTTTTTTTATTACCATTTTGATTTCGATCGGTCGCTCGTGAAGGTTATATTATGTACAATATACGCGTTTCCGTCGGTGAATCAGAGTCGCGTATTTTTCGGCATTTTTTTTTTTTTTTGCGCAAACAGTCACCGAACGACAACCTCCCCCGCATCTGCAGCACAATGCACCGCGTGTACCCTACTTACGTACCCACACTCGTATGAAGGGTGTGCACAAAAACCGAACGGATTTGCATATATCCGCCTCTAGCAGCGTGCGTTTGTTCTGCAGTCTCGTCACATACGGTCCATTCGTATTGACGGCAGCTAATCTGCCGCAAACCGAGCACCACGTGCGACCAATAAATACAAGACGTGTGCGCACCGCGGGCGTGTGTGCTGCAGTCAGTGCGGTGCAAAACGCGCGGTTGTTTTATATTTTCCTTTCCGCGGTCTCGTCTCGTCTCGACGATTAACGTGTGCCGTCCGCAAATCCGAAAAACGGAGGGGAAAATGGTGTGGAGCTTAGCCACGCTTATTGCAGCAATATTATGCGAATAATAATGATAATTATGTAGTACTATACATTATGACGTTATGTTATAATAATATGCGGAAAATGGTGTCACGGGAAATCTCGCGAAACTGCTTCGTCGCCCGCGAAGAGCCCGCACTCGACACGATATAATGATATAGGCCGTCGTCCCTAGAGTCTCGCTTTCCCGCGACGACGCTCATAGCCCGCGGCGGTTTCAAAAGCTTTTCCAGGGTTCGCTTTTGGTCCTCGTTGCCATGGCCAAAGGCGATCCTTGCCGCCGCCGTTGTCGGGCCAGTACAATAACAGTATTGTTGATGTCTGTATATATATATATATTATGTATAGCTTGTACACACATTTTACGCACATTAATTGTGTACTGTTTACTGGCAGGTTATCGACGCCGCCCGAGCTTTGTCACTTGCTACACGTATTCTACTTCTGCTGTAGCAGTATACGAGAGGTCTCGCCGACTTGAGCAAATATTTAAATTTTCCTCTCGAACGCCATTACTGCTCCGTTGCACAGTCGTACCGAGCAGCAATGGCAGCTACCGGCGCGTAGTCTTCTCGAGTAGTTTCTCCGAAAATTTCAGTCACCTTTTGTTATGTTTTATACATAGTATATGGTCGAGTACTTACACACAGTATACATCTACTCACACCGACAACGTCTACATATTTAGTTCATCTCGACCCCTCTCGCCGACGTTATGGTATGTATATATATATATATATGCGAAGCGTAATGATAATACTCGGTGAACATTACACAACTACATACGTATACAAGTATATTTATTTTGTACGTCCTTTTATCCTCAGCTGACGGTCCGCGACACGTTTAAACTTCATTCAAATGTAGGTATATGACATGATATTATATGCACTTGAGGCGCACTGGATTTCCAAAACATATGCACACACGTATGTACTGTACTCGATCTATTTTTGTAACATAAATGTTACGCGAACGACTGATCTTCCGTCCGTTGTTTGCACCACCCCCGGATGTACGATCAGATATCGTCTCGAAATTATAACCCTCGGCGAGTGAACGACGACGACTGGAGAGAGTGACATACATCGCATCGTATTCAAATAAACGTTTTGGATTCAATATTATATTACCTGAACACGCAAACGACGTCACTGCAGGCACGTGGGAAAAAGGCAGGAAACCACGCCAGGACTATACGCGATAACTATTATTGTAGATAGGTACGAAAACGAAATTGCATCTGTGTCTCGTTTTTACAATTTGACATTTTAGTCTCTTGCAGAGTCACGTCGTGTATTCATACTCTCCGGTGCATTGATTTCCCCGACCACTGGTTACATTAGGGTCGTACTACGTGTCCTTTTGTAGGCCTGCGTATATTGGTCGATGTTTACATATTATAAATTGCAACGTTTGGAGCGTAATCGTAACGGTTTTGGAATCAACAATCGTGATGATACACAGCACATCGAATATATTAATAATAATCCAATTAATTATTATTATTACACCGCTGTTATATTATACATAGGCGACGTTCGAGTGAGCTTATATTATATTAATAAGTGTATGAGTAATATTACTTCGTCCATCGTCAAACCGCTTGACCTGAGCTTTCGCGTCCTTAATAGTTAATAGTTTTATAATAAAATGATATCACGCGAATCGTTTTCGCTCTCCAGCGGTCGGACAACATATTTTTACCGGATCCTATATAGCGGCATACGCAGCGGGCGCAAAATATATAAATTTCCAGTCCGTGTATTTATTTTTATTTTTTTTCTCATTCTTTTTAAATGTTTTGCTGACGGCAAGCTGTGAAAAACAATTAAAAGATAAACTCCAACGACGAAACTTTGCCCGTTTATGTGTTTTTGAACGGATGCCAGGGATTTTCCGGGTGAACGGCACGGGTCCCGTGGACAGATGGTGCGGGAGACAAGTCGCCGCCGTAAGATTTTGCTGCTACAAAAATTGTATTAAATACGATAAAAGAATATATATACCTTAGTCGGGAGGAGGAGTGGCGAGCGGGGTGGAAAAAATGAACGGCTAAAAAAAAGGGTTCGCGGAAAAAATACGAAAAAAAGAACCCCGGAGAGAAATTGTGTACGTCGGTATTTTGATTTGATTTGCCTGTCGCGAGACGTGTCCTGAAACGGTAAATTCGCGGACGTTGCGGTGGAAAATTGTTTCCGAAACTTACTCCGCGAATAAAATCACTCGGGGCTGACAGTGACGTGCCCCAATCACGTGGTATACATATATATATATATATAAGTAGGTACCAGCTATATACATATATATATATATATTATACGTCTAAAGTATAAAATAAAATTTCGTAAGCGTGATTTTACTATCAATTTCCGACGAACCGTCGTTGTGCTGTCGCCGTCTATTACGATTTTTTCTACAATAATAATACAACTATTAATACTTTGCCACTAGATGTATGTACGACATAAACACATTTTTTTTAAGGGAGGGGTTATACGGGATAATTATATTAAAATTTACTCGTATAATAGGCTTGTTTGCAATGCCACTCACCGAGATAATTGATAACTTTAACGTTAAATGACGGTGACCCTTTGTGAGAGGGTTTTGTACGAGCGAATTTGATTTCAGCTTTCTTCGATTCCTTCTGATACTTTTCGTGGTAAAAGAATTGGACTTAGACGTCTAAAATTTAAATTACGTCTGTCCGGGACGCAAACTGCGGTTGGTTGGGTAATGGTGTAAGCTTCGGCTTGTTGATATACACTATTGTAAACGGCACTTAGAGGGACAAATGACTTGGAAGCCAACAGTTATAAATCCTAACTTATGGCAGTGCATCACCCGTAAAAACGTTCAGCCATTATATATTTAATAGTGTCGTTAAATAACTGATAGTCTTTTATGTACTGTCGGTTTGACTCGAAAGTACATATTGTTTGATCATAGTTTTTATTATTTGATTTTTATGGGATAAGTCGTGTGTTTATTTCATATTTACTCACTTTTGCGCTTTTATATATTATTATTGTGATATTGAGAATCGATTACGCAAGTTACACAAACCGATTAATTTTATGTTCGATTTCCTGTTTCGGTCGTTTTTTTTATTTCATGACGTCAAGTCTTGTTCATGCCCAAAAAGCTTTTTACAAAATGTTTATATTTTTTGTCTTATTTGTATCGCATAGATATAATAATATGCTATACAATAAAAGTTAGTAACTAGGTACCTATATATATTATTATGTAGTATGATATGAAATATGCGGATGTACGACGATGCATTAATAATTTGAATTCTATTATGCTACATGTATTTTAATCATACATTTACTTTCAAGTGTCCGAGTGCATAGTTTAATATTATAATAATATGATAGGTATAAATGAAGTGAACTGTAATGTCATACTTACGGAACATAGTTTAGCGTTTTAACGGATGAATGACACTGCGAGTGCCGATGTGGAAAATAATATATTTTATGCATGGAATTTCAGTTGACTATCGTGACAGCTATTTTCTCTCACTTGTATAAGGGTCAACTGCAGCGACGAAAATGCTATACATTTACCTACCCATTGTTCAAAATTGGCATCTACGGGGACAACAAGTAATCCTCTTAGCACCGAAACAGTACAGTATTCAACAAAATGAACCTATTGTATGTAATTTATAATATGTACCTACCTAATTTCGTTTGCAATAAATAAATAAAAATGTATAATCAATAACCAAATATTGTAACGTTTACGTACTAAAAAAATAAAATAAACAATTATTAGTTTCATCGCTGTAACGTTGGAAGAATATGAAACATCGTAAAATGTGTACCATAGTAATATTATGATAATATGCCATGACTCATGACGAATACATTATTTCTAATTAATCATAGAGAATTATATTTTGTGACAAATGTAAACCCAGTTGGATTAACGATTCAATAAAATGTACTCGAACGTTTGATTTATTCAATAATTGTATGATTAAACTTTCGATAAAAAAATAAACTGAATTTATCTTATTCATTTGGTAAATGATTTGCTAAACTGAAGCCGGCTTGTGCGAAACGTCCATTAGAGTTGAACGGTCTTTAAATATTTAATAGGTCCTCGAACATCAAATAGTGACCGATGATTGATCCATTAAATTTTAATGATGGTAAGCCGAAATTATTAATACTATGTACGGTGCAGTCCTTTGTATTGTATATTATGATGATCCATTTTATAATTTTTCTAGAATTTCATAATTTGACTTAAACATTAAGTAGGTACTTTTGCATATGTATGATTTTTTTTTAAATATCATACATTATTACATAACCGTATGTGGTAACCGGTGTTGTACGATGTGTATGCTGTCCATCATCTATAATTCGTAACTGATAATTGACAAACAAGTAGTATTTAACAAAATAAATTATGGTTTGAAATCAGTGAAAAAACATATAAATGTAGTATAACATATGATATAACTAATTATGTTATGACATATATGTCTTATACATGTGCACATGGAAAATATTTTTCAAATATTGCATAATTGTATTTAGTTCATTTATAATATAATATTACGTTCAATAGTTCATAGATATTGCAATATCACAATATTTTTATAGTTTAAATAAAAACTATGATAAAGTGGTTATTACTATATCACTAATAACTTATTAATGCTATTACTTGTTTCTATTGTTCTTTTTTTTTGTCATATCAAAGCTTGTTTGATTGTCCAATGGTCTTTCGCTTCCATTGATTGTGATTTATTGGTTAGATTTTTAATTCTCAATTGTTGACACAGCACAATATTTAATACACCAATTATCCATTGTAATGTTGTTACCATATTATATTGTGTATTTTTAGTTTGTGACTATCGTTTTCATTAAAAATGAATGTACCTGCGTATATAACATATTATTTATGTATTTTTGAGCTTGTTATAAAATTAGATCAAACATTCTATTGAATGAAGCAAAAAATAAATTTATCTAATAAAACAATAATTAATATTTAACATCATTGATATTTTATTTTTGATTTTATTCTCGGGGGACGGTTCTTTCGTTCCACCAATTCTTAATATCTCTGTACCGTTCAAAACGCAGACACCCATAAATATATGTCATGTATTTCTTGAAATAAACTTAATAACTCAATTTTCCAATTTCATATTGTCCGACGTCTATTAAAGAAATAACTTGGAAATGTCGACACTTGTTATTAACTTATGAGTTTGTGACGTAACATAACACAGTTAAACACTTGATTGTTGATAATGTGCGTCGTAAATATATTATTTTTAGCAAGTATCTGGAAAATAATTCATGACGTTCAATAAAGTTGATTTCTCGAGAGACTGAGGAGCACCAATATTTTATTAACTATCTAATAAACCAGAAACGTCTCGACTATGAGATATTATAATATTGTTAATTGCTATGAATTAATTTACATCAGGGAAACAATTTGGCTTTGGATAAGTAAATTTTATGGTATATGCAAATTATACATCAATATACATTTGTACATTTCCATCATGCTGAGCATATATTAAATAAGTTCTGCACATAACAATGTTACTATGGATGAAAGAAATTATAATAAATTTCGATAGATACGGAATATTATGCCCTACTTTGAAATCAATATGATTGAAACTGTTGAAAGTGTGAAATGTCTTGACAACCTGTACTGTTTTGAAATATTGTATGTCATATGTTAGTTTTTGAATAATTATTTTCATTCCTAGTAATGTTTTGTTGACACTGTCAAAACCGTATTATAGTTTTTACTTTTTAAAATTTTTGTTCATTTTTCTTATAATCAGTGTTTTATTTGAGGTATGTATAGTATTTGTTCAACAAATTAAATCACAAAGTAGGTATCTATAAAAAGTAATTAAATATAATGAAAACATTTGTACACAATCAACATATAATTTAAATATTTTTTTTTCTATCGATTAAAAATGCTTCAACAGCAATGGTTATTAGCGTAAAGTGTGTTTACATTTTTTTTTATATTATAATACTATACAAATACGCATTTGATTATTGCGGTGTTTACTTACACTACGGATTTTAAAAGCAGGTATCAAACTTCCTAATGTAAACTAAAATGCATAGTTAATATACCAATATTTTAAAATTGAGTTGTTCCAAAAGTATGTTCGAACATTACAAAATAATAAAATTTACGTGTTCAACATAAAATTATAATTTTTAGTTTTCAACTATAAAAGCACTATGAATACTTCTAACGTCCTATAGCGTTTTGGAACTAATTAAAACAAACCGTTTAATTTATTTTTAAAGTATTTGTGACTATAGTTTTGTGTGTTTTCGTAATTTCATTACGAAAAGTGCACGTAACTTAAAAACTTTAAAAAGTCTAAATATTTGTGAGAGAGGACGAGAGTAAAAGCAAGCGAGATAAAGCGAGTGTAATATATTTCCCCTTTTTCTCATAAATTAATAAAGTAAAAGATATAATTCGCGCATTTTCCCCTTGATAAAATACTATATGCTTTTTATATTATTTGATTATAAACTAATGATAACGATATAATTTATCAGACGGACTTTACGGCATCCATATTTATGCGCTTAAACTTTTAGATATTCGATAGTGAAACTTTTTAAAAACCATTAAATTTGTCTGTCCGCCCAGTGAATTATTGTGATATATTTTACAAGTTTGATACAATGCCTATAATACACCTATACACCTAAACACTGTCACATTTACTAGTTTATATTATTATTAAGATATACGATGCGGTTAACGGGGAAAGAAAACCTTTCACGCGGCTCAGATTTAATGGCACGGGTAAATTAAATTATTTGATAACTTCAGTGTAATATTAGATATATTATTATAATACACGACATTATAGTATAAAGAGTAAATTCCATTTTATAGGTTTTATTTATTTTTATCGAGCGCCCAACTGCTTTGTGCGGCGCTATCACCACATTAACTTAATTTCGTGGCAAGCACAGCGAAAATAAGCACGTTGCACATGTACATACATATTAATATATATTTTATAAGAACGATACACGCCGAAGGCTTGCCGCAAATTTGCACGCGCTACACAGCGCCAACAAACCTTTACTTTTGGGGTTGGTGAAGTGTGTGTGTGTGTGTGTTAGAGGAGCGCTTTCTCGCTGTAACGCTCTGTCGGTTTATTATTTATTTATTCTCGTTTTGAAATTCACTTTATTTCGTCACTCGGTCGATTTAAAAATAAATTGCGCCCCTTAACGTGTTATGTAAATCACAGCGCAGATATACACACATAAAACAACCCGTGTTCGACCAACCGTGTTACACAATTTTGTGTGACCTACGCGGTGGCATTCGCTTGGGGTTAAGCCTTTGCGAAAAGCCGGTTAACTAGTGTGATCGGCCTACGTCCTCACCGTTCTATTATTATTATTATTATTATTATTAATATTAGCATTTTCGTCCGTATCTTCGGCCCGTAGTAATTTAATCGGAAACGTGTTCTGAATATAATACCTATATATATATATATATAGATCCCTACTATTGTTGACTATAATCTATATAATACGATAATAATTACGCCATATTATTACAAAAATCAATTCGCTAATCCCCGATGCACTGTAGACGCTCGGATGATATTGTATAGAAATGAACGGATCACTGTACATACTATAATATAGTCTATATGTATTATATTGTGCGACAAGCGTCAAAAAATAACGAAGGCGGAAACGAAGCTTGTACCTCGAGGTTTATTCGTTGACTTCATTACTTATTTCTAATATAATGATGTAGGTACTCAAATATAATAATAATGATATTATGTAAATTATTGTAAAAAATAATATAATGGTCTACCTACCTGTTTTAGTTAGGTTAATCGCTATTTAATGTGTTTTTCTGTGTTTCCTAGGTGACAAATTCACGAAACTAAAAAACCTAAAATTATCCACTTGCTCCGTAAATAGTATGTTATCAGAATATGATATTATTAGGTTGAGGCGTCGACGGGGTTGAATCGCAGAGTTCATTTTACGATCTTCCACGGTCATCGAAACAGTGTCCGTCGGATGCCATGAAGTCAACGATTAAACGAAAAGTATAGACTTTATATAATATGTGTAGTCAATTTTGCACTTTTTGCGTAGGAACGCAGTTTTCGATTGTCGATCGCGTTGTGCATAGACGGACTAGAGAAACTTTTGTAGGGGCCGGGTGGGGGGATAGAATATTATCACCAACACAGTTCCTAAAAATTGATATTTTAAACTAAAAAAGGATTGCAAACTTTGGCTTACAAATAAAACTACTAACCTTCTTAAAACCATAATTGCGCATATGGTCTATCGTGTAGGCCAGAAAATAGCAGGAGAAATGTTTAAATTATAATATACCCATTTAATGTTGTAGTCTTATACGGCTTTATGCATTATATTATTATAGTTCATACGACCGTCCTCGGGAGTAGTGATCAACATAGCGTTGCTATACGAAACACACAATGTAGCGAAATACATTAGCACGCTATAGAAACTTACGGTTAGGATAGCGACAATGTTCATTTGTCACTACTAATAAACTAATTAATAATTTTCGATAAGACGTCTTTTATTTTTATTTTTTTATGTAAAATTCACTACATATTATATCGAATACACGAAACAAGTATGCCCTTTGAAAGTACAAGTAAATACCTACGAGAATGTAAGCAATTAATAGAATAAATCGAGAAATTAATACGATTCGATGAATAAAAATAATAATAAAATTATCAGTATTATGTGTAGCACAAATTAAAAAAAATTTAGCAGAAAAGTGGTACCCTTCATTTAAACAATAGTGGTAGAAGTGAAGTATAGTGTAACATAGGAAAACAAATAACTTCTATGTAAAGTAGCTGTAGAGCTATAAACAAAACAGTTTTGTCCCGACCACTGCATTGCCGGTAATGTGGCCGGCGGCCGCCGCAGATTAACTCAGATATTCTTTAAGCGTAAAATACTGAATTAAATACCTGCGACGACGTCATTGGCACGACTTTCTTTTTAGTTAAATTACTATTAATTTTGTCAAATGTTTCGTGGAAATGACGTTTCAATCGCGCGTCATTCCTGACTCATAATCTTATAATAATAATAATACTAATAATATAGTACTGCTCGCAATTACCGAGCAGTGATATTTTAGGCACGAGCATATATTTATTTTAACTTGCAAAAACAATTAATTGGCACGGCGAGATCCGTCGGATGTCAAAAGTTTGAATTAAAAAATAATAAAAGCTCGAAGCCCGCGTTTGCCGTTAACGGCGGATGATTAGTGAATATACGGTGCACCCCGATTTGCCCCCCTCCCCCCCACCATCACCACCAAACGCACGATTCCACAACCTCTCTGGGGCCTGGTGGTGTTAATCTCTCTTTATTCTCATCGCATCGGTCTTTTGATCCTATCCTCGTTGCGCGTCCTTATCGGCATTAAGATTGATGGCATTCACTGTAAATAATAATATGTGCACGGTGCCGCCGCCGTCCCGAAACACGCGGGTAGAAAGCGATGGGTAGTGTCCTCAAGCGCCCTCCGTCGCAATAACTACCCCTCAACGCTTTCTCCGAGTTCTTGCAGCATGTATCAAAGTCAAAGTGAATAATAATGAAATCAATGTAACTAGAAACGGTTTGTCAAAGCGAGTGTGCTTTGTTATGTATAATTATATTTTCCCGGAACATAATAGTGCCGTTGATATTTCACCATGGCCCACTGCGCACCGCAGCTATATGATAATGATAACAATTTATTTATGCTAATACATATACTTCTAAATTTCGTCTGCACACCAGTCGCGCAATCCGTTTCAATGTTATCGTACAATAATCAGATAATGATAACGATATTATGGACTCTCCGGAGCCAGAACTCGTCGTCTGACGGAGCAGAATTTCGACATTTTGGTTTATCTGTTTATAAACAACCCAATTTCGTTAACGAGTAAATCGCTTCCAAATCATTGTGTGCACGCATATATAATATATGTATATACTCTTTTGTGACCAAATTGTAGGGTATCTCACTTCGGGGAAAACTCGAACGCGTATCCTCTATCATAATAATGGTACGTATCCTTTGTATATTATAAAGCGCGGCGACTGCAGACGAATAACGATTATTGTGTATTATTTACAAATAAAACAAACAAATAATGAAAATGATAATAATGCAAAAAAAAGTTCCACTCACTCAAACATTTCGTTTTTTGCTCTTCAAATCATGCATTAAAATCATTAAAAAACATAAAAACCAAGTGAGCGTTTTAAAAGTAATTCACGTAGATTATATTTTCAGTATTTCACTATACGTCTATTTCAATAAAATGTACGACCGCTTTCAGTTATTTCATTAAGCAGCCATGTGTATTTCGTAAAACGTTTTCATGATTAAAAGTACCATGGGAAAACTTACTTATTAACACAGAATAAGTGAAAACTTATATCAATTCTAACGGTCTTATTTATGAAACGTGGCAAATATTATTCTCTTAAAATTAAATTCCTCAACTTTCTACGGAGTACAAAAATTAATTATGTAAAATTTGTTTTAAATTATACTTTTAGGGTTCACGAGAAAGTAAAATAAATAAATTTCTTAAAATAATTTAAACATAATGTATCCATCGAAGTAGTGTTTGTCGATCTAAAAGTTAGTCGTTTTTCGAAGTCATTAATATTTTATGTTTGTTACACAACATATAAAACTAATATTGAATGTTCCATACAATTTTACATACAAATTATGTTACAACCGTATATTAGAAGTTACAATGTAGTTAGGTATAACTTGCGATTATTTAATATTTTTGTAAGTACCTATTTTTCAAGATATAATATTGTTCTTACAAAGGACGATGGCATATAAAAAGTGGTTGGACTCCTTCTGAAAGTATTTTGAAATCTCAAAAGTTCATCTACAGTTAGGTTACATTAATTGTTTTATGAAATCAATTTTGAAAAAAATGTAGTATTTTCTAACGGATACATTATAATTAACAATTTATAAGTTTGATTAAAATACTAAATCCAATACAAAAAGTGAAATTTAACGAAACTTACTTTTATAATAAGTTTGAAAACAGTTTAAAATTTGAAAATAAGGTCATTAGTATTAAGTTGAAATTAAGGCGTAACCGATAACAATACCAAAGTAGTTACACTATTATATATATATAAGTTTTTTTTCTTCATTTTTCAGTGAGAGGTAAATTATATTAACCTAATACCCAAAAAGACGTGAAATATTATGTTAAACACCTACATGACTACATCTAACCGGCTGGTCTTGAGGCAAACTATTTCATATTATTTAAAAGTAATCTGCTCGCTTCAAACAATAACTTAAATAGTTGAAAATATACCTAAGTAAAGAAATCTATGGGGGACGAGGTGACCGAGTGGTCTGACTCTTCCGCTGCGACGCAGCCGGTCGCGGTTCGATCCTCGGCCACCGGGCGGCATTTTTCTCCGGACAAGTCGCGGTGACCGGAGAGCAAGTGCTGCCATCCCCCACCCCCGGGGCATGGCAGAAACCTACGGGTGCCCCATTCGAAATTCTGCCAAAACAAACACACACGTGTTCCCCCTACCGTTCCAAAAACCTACAAACCATCAATACAAAAACCTACAGTACCTACTAATAGCTAATGGCCACAGTTGCCGGGCTCAGGATCAAAAAAAAAAAAAAAAGAAATCTATATTTTGTTTATCTCATAATATAGTATAAAATTATTAGACACATTTTCGATTAATTAGGATAAGTGAAAATTATGGAGGAATTCAATGAAGTAAGCAGAATAATTATCGACACAGATATAGGTTCATGGTTAGGAAATCGCGTGGAAGATGAGGAGTCAATTATTTCTAATTTACACATAACTAGTAATTAATTGAACGTTTATTATTTTTTTTCTATAAGTTTCACTACAATAAAATAATATTAAATCGTGGTTTGAAGAAACAAAGTCTTGTGTCGTATGGTCCTTAGTTATAATATAATATTAAAAAACAAATAATATAACATGTATATACATTATATTATTATTAAGTGTGATATAATAGTTTGATGTTTTAAAATTACTGACAAATAAAACGACGTTTAACTATATTAGTTATTATATATATTCTATAATATTCTATTCAATATATTATATCATATAATACACAATATATTAATACTCATTTCATCTCATCAGTAAGAGAGCAATGTCATTCGAACCCCGAGTTCGTATTTTATACCAGCTTGTAATACGTCTAATTCTAATTTATAGCAACGGAAACTTTATTATTAAACGTATAATACGAGTGCAATGTAATTTGTAATGTCGAATGTTTGCTCGCATTGTCTAACCTCGTCCTTGCAGTCGGATATTCTTATACCAGATAGGTACCTATATAAATGTTTGCAGTACATCACCGAACTGCTGTAAATAATAATAATAATTAGTACATCGAACCGTCGGTGAATACCGCGGATGACGGTCACGAGTTATTGTATTGTATAATTGATTTTATTTTTCTTATTTACCCGTATTATATAATAATATAGGACCCGGAGGATAATCAGTGCACGATGATTGCGCGAACGATAATATGGGCACAGAATTGATCGTCGGACTTCGCTGTTTGTAATACGCAATATTATAATATTATAATGGTTCATAATAATATGGGCTAGAGGGACTACGATGATATAGTTTTTAACGAGGTGGCGGCCGAGAGGGGGGCGGCGTATAAGCGCGCACGTGTTTCGCCGAACGAAGCATATATAATAATAATATCAATATAATAGCATGATAATTATAATAATATTATGTGTGGTACTGAAAACGATTTCACCACAACGGTTAAGAGGATTTCGTCCGGTCGACTTTCATTAGACTCGGCGGCGTGTACCATGTGCAGTAGTAGGTGCATGTATTATATTATGATCATAATAATCAGTCGGGGCAAGTCGCGAGAGGTGATTAGACGTGATAACATGGGCGCGGAAAGTCGGGCTCAAGGGTGAAGGGCGGTGAAAGTTCAGCTGTTGGGAATGAGATCCGACTTCGCGGAAAGCGGAGAAATTGTATAATCATAACAATAATAATAACGATATACACGTACGCCGCAAAAGCAGCAATGATAATATAATAATATTATATAGGGATTCGCGATCGATATTTCCAGAGAGACGTTGACTCGCACGGTATACGATGTCGGACTGCGACGGATACGGTGATATAAGTACCCACCTAGAGTGCCTATACCTATATAGTTCGGTCATATAAAAGTATATATTATAATCTCGTCTGGGTATCATCCCGCTCGCAACCACCATCCCTCGCCGCCGTCACCAACCCCTTGCCCCCGGTGTATCACGGTCGACCGGATGTCCGACTGAATTCTCTTTCTTCCCCGAAAATTCGGCCTGGACTAATAATATAATATAATATTATACAAATGTACAATCAAATCACTGTTTTTCCGGGGAACAATCTGCTTAGAGGTACATGTATATAAATTATTATACGTCTTCCATAATATACAATGCACAAGAAGTGTATTGTACGGTACTACGGGGGTAGTGACGGATTGATGGACACGGGCGAAGGGGAAAAAATCGTTTTCCATTTTTGAGAACGGATAAGATGTTATCTGGTTTTAAACTGAATAACGAAAACGTTTCGGTCTCGATTCGTTCGATAAGCCTATACTCGTGTTTATTGTTTAGATTTCGAATATAAATAACTCGCTAGTCTTATCGTAATGCGCCTATATATGCGTACTATTACTTTGATTGGTTTCCTTTTCGGCTTTTGTCGTCGTACATCGACGTGACATATTCGATCTAAGATCATTGCAGTACGATAATATATTATTATATTATGTTAGATAGGTACCTCTTACACGCGTTGGTAATTCACTGTATTTTATACGAGGGCTTACGTCAGGACAGGCCAATGAATTCAAACTTTTCAAGAAAAAAATATATTTTGAAACCGTACCTAAGTTTTATACCTACTATATAGGTATATCCAATCACAAGACTACAAAGCATCATAATTAAATCATCAATTTATGCATGATTGAATATAATTCGTAATAACATGTCAACAATGTATTATTAATTGTTAATTATAATCTCGTTATCTATTTTTCTCTAAAGGTAACTAGATACTGATTACTTATTAGTTACTAGTAGTTAATATAGTATCTTAAAAGCATAAGAACATACAAGATAGAAACGACTTGAATAGTTTACAATATCGTAGTGATTTAACTTTTTAAGCAGTTACCTAAGGTCTTTGATTTTTTTTAACCTTACACTTTATGGTATTTTGCATCTTATGTTGATGACTTTGTAAAACTATAACCAGCTGAATATTTAAAAATTTAGTTTTATTAGTTTAAAATATTTTTCTAAATTTTAGTATACAATGAGTATTATCGGTGTTAATTAATATTGTTTCGTAGATTTGAAATTAAGTTTCAGTATTAAGTGATAGGTACTATTGTACTAACCAAAAATATCAAAACGCACCTTCAGATCTTTAAAAATAGTATCTGACAAATATAAAAATATCTTTATGGTCTATTTTTTTTTTTTTTTAACAAGAAAATATAAGTCAACTTACTAAGAAGTCACTATACAGTGGAAACCATAGCATAGTACTCCATATTTTTAATCTACAAGGAAAATCTATGAATCATAATTTTGTTAATAAGTAACTATGACAACGAAAAAAACTTACGAAAAATCGGTCAGAAACATTTTATCGTGTATCCAACCCAAAATCATATTTATGTTAAAAGAGTGACTTTAATAATTTAATACTTCATTGTATTCATTATATCGAATGTAGGTACCATACGAATATATTGACCAAGGCATACACTATAATAAGGCATAGGTAGATACGTTAAAAACATTTTTTTCCAACTTTTCAGTTAATAAGTAATAATTCATAATGTACAGGTTAGCCATATAACCTACTTTTTCACATGCCTACACGTTGTATAATAATGATTAAATGTGTTATTGGGAATTATTGTTTCCAAATGTTTTTCAAGATTTCCGTTGTGTAAATCAATGTCGATTAACTGTTAGTTATAATGGTGCAGCGTTCTACCTGAGGGTTATGGAGCTGCTATAATATTTACATTAATATCAGTTAAATCAGGTTTAAAGGGTACTTTTTATTAGATTTATATGCGAATAACCATGATTTGTTAACGGACCTTTATTTCGTTATATTTATTAGTTTATATCCTATTGTTATTGTGAAAATTCTAATTAAACGAATTGCGCTATTATTGTTTGCATAAAATGGGAACATCAATTATATTTTGATAATAATTATTCAAATAAAAAAGATAAAATGTTTTTTTCAAGAAAAAGATTTGAATTTAAAATTTAGTAATTTGTTTGTTAGGTATTAAATTAACAAAGAAAAATTATTCTATACCATTAAATAATACTCTATTATAGGGCTAAAGCCTAAAATGTAATGTAAATATAACGCGTTTTATAATTTTATTTAAATGTATTTATTCTATAAAACTTATTGCATTTTTAAAGAAACGTAGATGCATTAAAAAAATATTGAATATCATCACAAAAATGAGTCAGTTTAATAATTACATATCCAAATATCTTCAAAAATGAACGAGTTAAATAGTATTGTAAAAATTGTTTAATTTTGTATAATATTAATGTACTAAAGTTAAATAGTTCTTCAAGTTTAATACGTTGAAAATCGTGGTTCGAAATAACTTATGTTTGGATTTTTAACTTCATCTATGAAAATGAGGTGGGCTGTTATTTATTTGGAAATAAGTTTTCCGTTTTAAACTGCTTTGAACGAATTGTGTATAATACACTCATGGTTAACAAGTTCGGAAAACACACGATTGAACGCGTTTTCTGTTTAAATCAACTTACGATTTATACACGAGCACCGGTGTTGTTACTACGAAATTTACATTTAGTCGGAGCGACGTGGATAGTTATGAACAAACTTCGTGTCGCTGGTAATTGAAAATAACTTAGGTGGTCTTGTAAGTTTTGTTATCTGATATGTGCGGAATAGTAGACATGTGCAGGATTCGATTTATAAATATGTAAATTCTTGGAAAAGATGATTCCAGGTATAGAAAACCATTAATTGTTTTAAGGCGTTGGTTCTTCGATACATTTATTTCTGAATGTAGATATTTAAATCAACTTTGGTTCAGCGGTGGGCCAATGTTTAATGAGCAGTAAACATTGATAATTATCATAACCATTATATGATGTCGTATAAACTTATGTGGAATATGTAAACAATTAAAGGTGGGTATATACAATGTTGTAAAACGGATTTTTTTTCTCCTTTTTAACGATTCAGTAAATACAGCGAACACTTATTTCCATCCATTTTTTGTTTTGTCCTACTCAATGGCGTTCACTATTTATTGTACTACGGCGTGAATATAAAAAAAAAACAGCTATGGTGATGTACGTCATGTTCAGAAGAATAGAACATTCGTTTCTCGACACAGATTTTATAGGGAAATAGTGCCAGTAACACGTGGACTGCCCACGAGTGTGTGAGCTGTAACGGAAAAGTGGTGGTGGAAACACTGTTGACAGAGGGGGACGACTGCAGCGTGTGTGTGGTGAGTGAATAAGAACCCTTCGGGAGAAAAAAAAACTCTAAGTGCAAATGATGTGTTAAAAAAAGGAGGGTCGTAATGACGAGGACAAAACAGCAGATGCGTATATATACACATACATCTTTATATAAGTATATATATTATAGTGTATTATAGCATCGCGTATAATCGGAATTTCAGAGATTTCTCCATGGTCTATGGACTTCACATAATCTCTCTCACGCACTCTCTCTATCGGTTCTGTCTATATCTATGTATGTGCATGTGTATATACCGTATACGACTTGCTGTATACAATAAAACAATGACAACGCCACGGGAGTATATAGATATAATATGTGTAGGGTATCGATTCGGGAGTTCAATGCGAATAGTTGTGAATAAGTGTGTGGAATCCTTACGAGCGTTGTTTAAGACGCAAAACCCGACGAAATAGTTCGCTGGAAAACGGGTGTGTATATACTCACACACTCGCCAACAGTTTAATTAATATATATATATATGTATATATATGGCTTGCTGAAGTCTGAAACATAAGTACACAAGAGCCTGGATTGTCCCTTGTTCAGATTAAAACATAAAGCATTGAAAACAATCCAAGATGAGGAAATAATTCTTCGGGAAGCCAGAGAACAAAAGCGGTTAGCTGGACGACGAGGTAAAAGGATTTAAAAGATGTGACTGAAAAACTAGATGTGACTAGGAGTGAATTATGACTACGTTATAACTTATGACTAACTTAAACGCATAGGTAATATGACAGTTTTATATTGCTTCTCCACAGTGTATTATGTGCGCTAATATGGCCATCGGACGAGATGATGATTTCGATCGCAAAGAATTCGAGGCATCCGCTCAACGCCGGGAAGTTTTCCCAGGAAATTATGAAATATCTATCGAAAACTCGAAAACGTAAACAGCAATCTTCACGAACTCTTAAAAAGAAATTCTTACGGTGCACCGTAAAATATATAATATAGGAACTGTGATGATGTAGCCGCGTGTGCGCGACATCTTATTGAAATATAGCGTGCACGAGAAGAGCAGCCTTGCAAAATTTTCGATTTTTTCCTACAAAATAAACAGCTTGCGAACGAGGTATATGCGCGTAATATGTATGTGCTTACGCTTAAAATTACTGTACATAAGCTGGGTGTAAATTTTGATGTATTAGTCACGTGTTATTTTGACGGCTCATTCGATACGAGCACGGTGATTCGGTGGGAAGAGAAATAAAAAAAAAACACGCACGCTGTCCCGCCTCCCGCGATAAATACGCGTAGTATTACATATTTCGCGTTTTACTTTTTATTAACAGCACGTTTCGTCTGTTTTTCCCTGTTTTAACGATTGGTCGTTTTTATCGACTATATTATATTAGTTGTGTGTATGACTGTATGTACAGACATTCAATACTCGATCGACTACACACGAGTAATAATACTGCAGTAGATATAATAATATATTACGATATCCGATGTATAGTAATTACGCGCGGGAAATAGGAGTGCAGTTTAAAATCCTATATGAACTGGCTTCCGAGTGAACCATCCAAATGAGTCTTGCTACTACGCCGAATCTGCAGGCGTTTTGCAAGGTAAAATGACGAAACTGGTGAATATATTTTATTATTGTACTCGAATCCTGCAGCAGTACATTATAATATTATCATAATTTTAACCAACACGAATGGGGCGAACGGAGGATTAGCTGGTGGGCGATGGTTACCGTGCGAATCATGGCACGTTGAACACAATATTTTAATAGAACGTGACGCGATAATGAATGGAACGCGTCACTTGAGGCTTCGATAGTACCTACCTATATGTAGGTACTTACACAGGAAACGCGAGAAGGCACTGCGGAAGTCAATTTTGACGCAGATTCGCGAGCGAACCGCGGACGAGCGTGATGGTTGACAGGATCGGTGCTGCACGAGTGCGTGCGCGCTGCCAGGGTTGTTCTAATTGATGGCAAGTGCAATAATTTTCCACCGTTATATCGAGTAAATTGTTATTGCGATGCATGTGTGTGCACCGCAGCCCACGTATATTATACACGTACATGCGGAGAGTGGTGCACAGACCGCCGAAGGAGATAATCACACACACACACACACACACACCGTATATATATATATATATAAGTTACGCTAGTGTAGGGTTGCTAACAAATCGTGGTTTTCGGCATAGTGTCGTATGTGTTACAGCATCAGTGGTATATAACATCCATATATATATTGGATGATAGCGCGACTGCGGTATAGTCTTGCGACACTTACACACGTAAACAAGTGAATCGTATATACATATTTATATATGTATACGTGTGCGTATGTATATAGTTAGTCGTATTCGTATATGAATTGTTTCGCGAGATCCGTGATGTTTAATTACACTCGACGAACTGAAGCTCCTGCACTTCCGGCCTGGCGGGACAAGGTGGCGCTCGAGAGAGACGGGTGAAGAGTCGTCGTGTACAACGACTGCAGCTGCAGCAGGACGATCCTGGTGGTGGCGTGATGTGATGGCGGCAAGGTATTTGTGTGTGAAAAGGTAAAAAGAGGACCGCCGCAACTGCCACCGCACCGGATGAGGGACGGCTGGGAAGACGCGCGCCGCTAAGGGTTTTTGGCGTTGGCGCGCCAAGGTCCATTAATTATTTAAAGCGGACGGGCAAACAAGAGACAGAAACACACAGAGAATGGATGTACACGCGTCCGCGAAACACGGGCCGACGCTAAATAAACTGCCAAGGCCGGGTGCGGTGGGGAGGTGCGACGGAGGAATGACGGTGTGAAGTGTGTTCGGGCGGGCGGGGGTCGTCGAGGAGATACGGTAGGCCTACACCACCGCCGCCGTCCAATCCTCCATAGCGTCTGACCGGGGGAGAGGGTTGGAAGACTTTGGAAAGTTCACCGCCGTGCAGTTCGTTGAAATATATTATCGATTTAACGAGTAACCCGGTATAGAGTGCCGTCGCCTACGGAGATTTCACAGCCACCACTGATGCCGACGTTCTTAATTTTTTCTTTTTCACTTTTTTATGGTGCAAAAAACAGTATTATAATTTTTTATTGTAATGCTTTCGAGCTGTAATTAACTGTTAGACGTTTTTATAAGCTAAAATAATATACCACCCAAAGTGCATTAAAACGACGCTTTTAACACTTTATGTTTGGTCGCTTAGTTTTATAAATTATAGGCAGACGCTGACTCCTAGCTGCTGAATAGTTTCATTAAACGTCGTAAAGTCGCAATGGATTTAAACGCAGTTAAACATTTTCAAGTGGTTTAACAACTATATAATTAAATCTCGTGCACTACTATGAATTTCAAGGAAATAAGCATGTATTATTTTTTTTTTGGGGGGGGGGGGGGTTGTTTTTCAAAAAGGTACGCGACTGAGTGCGAAATAATACAATCTACTCGAAATAACAATTGTTTTAATTAACCAAAATACCGATGTTTTGTTGGGAAAATTTTCTTAGCACGAGTTAAACGACTGATGGTGAACAACTTTATTATTGTGCTGACCTCACCCACCACACTTAATTAACACTATTAATCCAGTAAATTAGTGTTGGAAAAACAGTATTATAGGAACTTCTAAACCGTTGTCGACCGTGTAATTAATTTTGTCCACACTAATTATTTACTCGTTGAAGTATAATAATAATTGTATGCATTATACACCATCATCAAGTGTACATTCCAACACGCGTACGCGTTTATTTGAACAGTATGGGAACTTTTGAAAGTCGATGCCTATCGATTAGTCAAAATCGGTTGTGTGCGTGTCCTACTGTTTTTGAGAATATATCTAATTATGTATACATTATTATTACCCGCTTTCGGTTCCATGTCGGGTACTTTTCGGTACATTAAATATTCTGAGTGGCTCGCGCGTTTAAGATAATGACATATAATCACGACAAAAACACTAGTGCGCTTTGAGATAATACGCACCGATTTTCACGGGACGGGCTCATATATTTCCCCGGCAGAGCGATTATAATTTACAGCTCTGAGCTGTACTGATTTTCGTCAGTAATTTAAGACACCGAACTCAATGGAAATGTACATACACTTTGAACAGGGCGCATTTAGAACATCACAATAATATATAAAGGCGTGTCTAGATTGTAATTTGTACCACTATATTATTTTCATTACTTTTCACTATATTATACTTCGCGGATGATAATAAATTATAACGATAAAATAATATTATTATTGAAAACGGAGATTATTCCGATGAGTTTTCATTTATTTTAATAATATTACATTTTCCATTTGGTTCGCAGAAATCCGTGCATTCCAGTACTTTTTATCGACTATAATATTAAAGCTATCTACGCGTGTACGTGACATTATCTACCTTTTTTTCGATCATGGAGAATACGGAATGTATCCTCCCACAATTATTTCACTGGTATGTTGTACAGAAAAAAATTCATTTTTAATCGTTCCACCGTCATTTTTACGAACAGTTTCACCAATTGTAAGCTCATTTCACCCATTTCCAATGTCAGGTAAGCACACAATGTACGCAACGATGTATAATACGAATTCTGTTTAGTACAATATTATTATTGTTGATATAATTATGATTATTAATAAAAATAATTGATCAATTATCATTAACGTTTATAATTGTATAGATTATTTATTCGTAAGCATCATAGGCTCGAGCTGGTCTGTTTTCTTCCACTGTCTATTTTTCCAAAAAATATGGGTACCTACTTTATTATTAATAATTAAATTCAATTTTTATTTGTAACAATTACTTTAATAACTACAATGTTTGCATTAAACATACATATTATTTTTATTCTTAATTTATTATTTGGGGAAAATGGACTGTGGAGATAAACAGTAACTTATTTTTGGAAGAAAATAGCTACGTCCCAAAGCATCCTATATCACTCTCAAAAACGTTTTTTGAGCCTCTAAATATATATATATATATATAATATATATATATATCCTTTATATTGTTTAAGTTTATTTAATTGCTCGCGATTTGTGCTTATAGGTTAATAACGTTTATTTTTTAATTTTATCAGTTAAGAAAAAAAAAACTTTTATATACGTATCTATGATAGACTTTGTTACTATTAAACCTGATGTGTTATCTTTATTTTATGACGTTATGCGAAAGCGCTACTACACTGCTAATAAGAATAAATTAAATACCTAATAAAAATATTATTAATACATTTGCCGTTGGATATAGAGAAATCCCTTTGATATTAATATAAAATAATCTAAATAATTCATAAAAGCATTAAAAAGCATTATAATTAGTATGAAATATGTAATAAAACCTCTATAGTGATTTTTTTGAATGAGTATGATAATATTTAGTTTGGGTTTGATATATTTGATACTTTGTTATATGATTTTAACACCTCAGAATTTAGTTACATATATTATGGGTATATTGATAAATAGTTACAACTTTTCACCTTGAATATTTAAATTATCACTTAAAATGCATTAAAAAAACATTTCCCTTTTACCTAAAAATCTGTAGAAAGTACCTATTAAAAAATGAATAACACAAATTAAACCTTTATGAATAATGTCATAGGAAACTAGATTTTTAATAAATAATTTAAATTAACTGTCTGGATTTAAAATTTCCAAATGCAGTCAACCGATCTAATGAAACAAAATGTTTTAACTCTGTGTTATGTATGGATATTCGTATCATGTAATTATAGTACAACTATTTCAACGATGCTATTTAATTTTTAATCGGCTTTTTCGGCAATACGAATAAATGAAATAAGCATACATAATTAAGTAAATCGACATAATTTGAATTTCGAGTTGTACAAATAATAAATGTATAATAGACCAATCAAAAAATGTACCATCATTATATGTGGTTTTGTGTATTGTATATAATATGCACTGTTTCATATTTTCAGAAGTTAAAATCGCAAACAAGTTTGAAATTGTTTTATGAAAAAGTAATTTTAAAATGATTAATGACTCGGATCTACTAGATATCCAATTGCAAATACGTGACTCGAGGATTATCCAAATTCATATATATATTTATATATTGTTGTCAACTACACCGTAAAATTAATAGCATTAATAATCAAGATTTATGTCTAACTGTGACAATAAAATAAATGAAAACTCGTTAATTTCACTTTTATTTATCGCGGTTTCGACCTTTTACGTGTACACATTATACATTATACTGTAGTACTGTACTATATTATGTTAAAAACGACTACTGTTGATTCTTATTCGATTATAAATCATTAAAGATACACAAGATACACATGATATAGACGAACGGTTAAATAGTTTATTATTATTATTCGTAAAATAAACAAATAAAAGTGGTGTTTTATTCAAACGAGTATAATAATATAACTACATTAACACGAAACAAACTAAAAATTATTATTTTTCGAGAGCGTTTTACGTTGCAGCCCCGTGTAACGCAGTACTCCGAGTTTAATTCCACCGATTTAGATTTTTTTATTATGAGTGCTGCCGTTATAGTCGTGTGAACAATTAAAATATGATATTATGATATAATATATTATATTTTAATTCATAATAGTTGTGCACCAGTACAAAGCATAAAATGATAATGTGCATAGTATGAAGCACGTGCACATTAATTATGCGCGAGCCAATAATCATAATTTCATTGTTAGGTATTTATTATTAAATAGAATACTATATAATATAATATATATTATACTTGATTTTACAGTCTCTTAAGTTTCTGATACCCCGTCGTGTCTGTACCATACGCCGAGCCACTGCCACCACCGCAGTAGCATTATTTATTAATTTCAGCCATGACTGGTAAAAAAAACACACACACACACACCCGTTACAATGCTTTTTTTCTAATGGATTTTGCGGGAGTCGAACTGACGCATTATGTGTATGTATATATTATTAAGTATACATAAACGATGTATATAAAAATATAAATATCGTCCCACGTGGCGTCGAGAGGCCATTTGGAATCCCTTTCGCACGCGCGGCTCACCCGCTAGCCTGTGATATGTATGATTAAACGCACACGCTCACCCCGTTGTAGTACAGTATAATGTAGGGAGGTTAAACTCGAGTCATATTAAGGTGATTTTGGAGGTTAGTATGACGAGGTGACGGTTAGATGGGCCCATAACACTGTATTATGATGACCCGGGGCACCGAATATGTGCACCCTGCCATCTGCCAACTGTCTATCACCCTTGTTCTTGTAGCCTCTGTAGAGTAGAAACGAAGGCACATGGAGTGCACGCATAAAAAAAGCAATAGGTACCCGTAAAGGATATTTTGGATGATTCGAGCGAGCAAGAGAGAGTTCATTATTAATTTTTTACTAGGTACTTTGTGGTTTTATGCGAGTTCTTAGACTTTTAACGGTGGCGATATGCCGTCTTTTTCACCAGACGATTTTCTTTTGTTTTTCCCTATCGGCTAACCCCACTCCCTTCACCTTTGCCACCATTGCCAATTGCGATTCCATACGTATTTTATTGTGCGGAAAACGGCTTGTTTTCAGACTCCCTTTTTTTTTATTATTAAACTTTAATTCGTTTCCATTCGTTTTTCCCCCAGACCGTGAATATACGCGTACAAAAGGGGAAAAATAAAACGTTAAAAAAGAAACAGACACAGACCCATCCCCGTTGCGTACCGTATAACAATGTCACTAAGCGATTTCTCTCCTTTGCGATAGAAACTAAAAAAAAAAAAATAATACGAGTGGTTTCCAATATATGACTACTAGGTACTTCAATATATCCTAGACATTATATTATTCGTAACTAAATTAACCTTCCCTATGTGTATGTGACGTTTTTAAATCAATTATAGAACAATTCGATCGCCGCCAACGGTACTGCAAGTGAAGTTTGTAGTAAACCGCGGTGGTAGCAGGGACATGCGTTTTCCTTTCGGAAATTAAAGTTGAAATGAAACGCGTTGGACATTTATGTCCAAATTGACTTTTGCAAAAAAAAAAAATAGGTATTTGAGACCAATGTCATATAAAACAAATTATATTATTATTTCATAGGCATAGTTTATAGTTTTATAAATATTTTAT
The DNA here is from genome assembly GCF_001856785.1 of Myzus persicae. Lineage (NCBI taxonomy): Eukaryota > Metazoa > Arthropoda > Insecta > Hemiptera > Aphididae > Myzus > Myzus persicae. The sequence goes on along the minus strand of NW_019102925.1, from coordinate 252,881 downwards.
CGATAGGTATAGGTACACCGTTTTCTTCAAAAACCGTTTGAGAGTATAAATTGCATGTTTATTTAATTTCAATTCGCCCTTAAAAATTTCGAAACACTTAAAGTGAACCGAGGTAATGGTTTAAAACTTATATTAAAAAACCTAATTAAATTAAAAGTTAAATTTGAAATAAAATATACAGAGGAACGCGTCTATATATATTTAATATATAGGTACACAAACAATGTCTATAGACGTTCAAACCCATAACTCAACATAAATAGCTCTCAATATTGATTTAAAGCGGTTAAGGTTTTTACTAGGAACGAATAAATTTGGTCTTTTTTATCGTAAAGTATTTTAATTGAACATTCTAACCAGGTACAAGTTGTCGTACAACTGAAAATTTATACATAACTAGAAAACGTTAAGTAGAAAATGAAACAACACACAATGTGTAAAATAATATTAAGGTCGTCCATATTTTTTAACCATCATTTTTTTTATTGCAATCGCTGCAAAAAGAAAATATTCCATTTTTGTATTGGTCATTTATTAGAATTTATATAAATTATGTGTAAATATATAGAAATGCTAAAATATAAATGTTTTTAGATTTTTATGAAAAAACAATTGAAATTGAAATTATATTTTCGGATTTTTTATTCAATTGTGTGTTGATCACTTAATTACTGTTATTTACCCACCTATAGTCTAGACATTTATAAGTCTAGAAAAAAATTATAACAATACTTCTAAATTCTATGACACAGTATATTATAATTATTACTAAGTACTACCCAAAATAGTATATAAGTGTTAAATTACAACTTTCCGAGTTTATTGAGACCGATCAATTAATAACAATCAAATTTCATAATAAATATGAACATTTATACAAATATATTTTAGTTAATACAATGTAAAATCAAATGTTTAAATACCAAGCAAAATAGTTAAATCATTTTCACACAATGAAATTCAATTACCTAATAATTAATTGGTTTATATTATTTTTTCAGATTGTTTCACTCAGATTTTGAAAACAAACAATTTAAATAAATCAATCAGGTAAGAAATATTTTGAATATTATTAATTATACCTGTATATAGGCAGTTTAAGCTGTCGAAGGAATTAATACGGTGCGCGTGGATTTTGGTTTATAAATGTCACGTTGCTTCAGCAGTGACCGATTAGTTACAGTAATTTTGAATTGATTGTAGAATAAGTATAATTTGATTTTGAGACGAAATTACTCGAGAAAAATCTATGGAAAAAGCACGATTAAACAGAATGCAATACAATCGTGTCTTACACTTGAAACGTAGCTAGATGTTTTAATTCCTATGTACAAATTACTCATGGTGATGATTCCAAAAAATTAAAAGAATATTCCTCCATTATGTTTATATCAAATGATGAGTAATGAAAATTATAAACATGTATTTAGAGTTAAAACGTTTAACAAAGTATGTGTAATCATTTTTGAAAATCAATGAGTAAAGAGAACGAGGAAGTTAATGTAAATGTACCATTCTGGAAAATGCAGTAGTAGCCATTGTTGTATGATGCCATTATTATTGTTCCTAGAAACTTAACCTTCTAATATTGTAACTCCTTAATACGAATACTATCAGTAAGTTACGACATTATTCGAATAAAATATTTGTATTAATCAGTCGGTACTAATCCAATGCAATTTATTTATGTATTCAATTCAAATATGAATCGTACGTTTAAAACTATAATCAAATAACAACTGTATATAACTTGTGTTTTCGACAGTAATGAGTAATGTGATTAAAAATTAACTAAAAGCATTTTACAAGTGTTCTGTAATATATTTTAATGACTCTTAAACGTCCCTAAAGTATATAATTGAATAGTTTTTACTTATAAACACGAATACGTATAAATCGTATATGAGACTACAAGAGTTCAACTTTTTTTTATTGAATAAGTGAAATTCACATTCGAAAAACTAAATGTTCCAATGTACTTGAAACTTATATAATATTACAATTCAAATTTACAAATAGTATTTTTGTTAATTGTGTTTTATTACGTACGTTAAAGTATGTATATTCTAATGAAAAATTACTTATGAAAAACGTTCTGAATATGTAGTATATTAGTACAGTGGTCGCCGCTTATTGGACTCACGGTTAATTGACTCATTCGCATATTAGACTCAAAACGGTTGGTCCCGATTCGCACGGTTAGGTTAGGTTAGGTTTTTGAGTCATTCGCCTTATTGACTCATTCGGTTAATTGACTCAAATTGTCGGGTCCCAAAGTGAGTCCAATAAGCGGCGACTACTGTATTTAGTGGAAACATGACGTATGGAGTGAGTGCCGTCTATGCCACTCAAATTTGTTTTTATAGTCCGCATACGCATATTTTATTAGACTCAACTTAAATTTCATATATAAAAAAAAAATTGTTTGATTAAAAATTAATGATAAAACTAGTTATTAAAATATATTGACTGTAAACGTAAATACTGAATAATATTATTTAATCTCTAACGGTTATGTTTCCTCTATTAAAAAGTGATAATTAATTCTAATTTTATAACAGAGTATCCACTAAAGTCACCACTGATGAGAGTTATTCACATATTATTATTTTTTGTTTATTTAATACCACAACGTAAACCGTAGACTTTAATAGCATACCTAAGTTGAAAAATACCCGTATAAGTGTATTCTCGATTTGTAGGTACCTATATTGAATATTTATTTTTTATTGCATATCGCTGTTTTGTGCACAAAAAAGGTTTTATGCTCACTTGGATTCTGACCATATATATATATATATATATATTCATTTATATATTTATATATACAGAGAAAGAGAGAGAGAGCTGGATTTCGTCACACAACAAAGTGGTCTACGGTCAAATAAAATGGACAGGAAACTTTGCTCACCCCACCAAGAAACCCCTTTTGCTCCTATTCCTCATACATCCATACTAATATTCTTTCACTCTCTCACTCACTTTCAAAAACCACTGAAAATCCCAGCACCTCTAATCCAGTCCGATATTTGACCCCAAAGTTTGAGTTTGCACAGCGGACCTCACTAAACAAACGTACCACTTTGGCCGAGACTTGATTTTCTTATATATTATATATATAATATATATATATATTTTATATATATATATATTCTCGATTCTTGTAAGATAAACACACCGGGTCTACTAATGCACTGCCAGCTCTTATCCGGTTAAAGGAAACCATCGCCCCAAAGTCGTGGTCTGTTTTACAATCAACGAAACTTTTCCTCTCAGTTCAGCTATTATAGAGAAGAATGCGTTATAGGGACGTTAGGTTCATTCCATTCATCAGGAAAACTAATTCCTGTTCTGTTTTTTAATTTGAAATATTAAATGAAAAAGGGAACAGTGCTGCAGGTCAACCATATTTGTGTAGTTTTTAATATTGAAATCGTAATTTTAAACTTAAGCTCAGTAGGTACCATATTATATGTACCTATGTTTTTATTAAGTATAAACTAATTTAATATTTTGTCGTACGTACCTACTTGTTTTTAAAACAACATTTTTTAAATAAATTATTTAATCAAAAAAAATATCATTATATTGTTTAATTGTTTTGATATAATAAAAACATATTGATGTATACAGTTGCATCAAGAATTGTATCAAATCATTATATTTTGGTTAAAATCATATTCCAGGTGTTGTGTTTCATCATCCCCTTCAAATGTATTTTATTTTACTATGTCAACCTCGTTTCATTGGTCTATAACAACTAACAATTCTATAAAAGTAAGACTAGTGTCCAACACCCGTCTCTGATTCCTGACCACGTATTGTTTTTTATAATAAAAGAAATGTTTTAACTTTTCTACATTTGTTCATAATATTTAACGATAGTGTTATGGTATTATGATTTACAGCTGCTTTAAGTGTGTGACCGCTAGCGGCTGGTGACATAGTATCTTACCGGTTGAACGTTCAGGTCGATATACAGCTTTTCCGAGTCCGGGCGGTTTGAACAATTTTCGCGGATACTATCATAGCTTACTGTTGTTGTGCGTGAAGAAAAAAGCAATTCCAAAAACTTTAGCCGTTCGAAAAATATCATTGTAAGTTTTGGTAGCCGTTTAATCCACCTTAATTGGAACAGCGGTTCGCGCCGGACTCAATAAATAACATAGAGAGGGATGGAATGAAACTTAAAGCCTCGTTTTGTGTAATGGGAAAAAGTTTTTGGCCGCCACCACCACCACTACCGCCCCCTGAGCCCTGGGCGTTTTTATGAAACCAGCCATAAATATGAACGGTTTTCGGCCCCGGTGTGATGTTACGTACGCGAGCACAGTGAGGGAGATGACGGTGTCAAGAGGTTTGATATATTGTTCAACACCGCTGTTTTCTCACACATTGAGACTGCGTCGGGAAATCACAGTTTTTTGAATTATAAGGGGTGTTATACTCGGGTCAAATCTTTTCAGATACACGCCAAATGCCTCATGACGATCCCATAACACCTCCCTGTTAGTCGGTCGACTGTTTTAAGGCGATAATCTGTATTCTTTATCAAGTGGACCCAGGAATAACAGTCTCACTAGCTGAATAAGATGAGAGAGAGAGAGATAGAGAGAGAGAAAGAGAAAAAGAGAGAAAGAGACCGAGAGAGAAACCAACAGACAGACAGAGAGAAACAGAAGCAGACAGAGAGAAACAGAGACAGACTAAATAAATAAATAAATTCATATATATATATATATATATATATTTATAAAGAACGTGCATGTAAAGTAACTGCAAGAGAGACGGATAGAGTGGGAGCCAGTAAGAGAGACTTAAAAAAAACACGATAAGTCGGCTTTTCTCGAGCTCTTATCGTCGTCACCGCTGCACCGTTTCCTTTAAATATTTAAAACATTTTAAAAGAGCTCAAAATGCATTACACGCCCGACTTGTGCAAAACTTGCATTCCCTTTTGCAATGGTTTTTTGAAAATTCTGATTTTCGTCCTTTGAACTTTTTATTTAGTAATATTTAAATATTTATCTTATGCTCTAAGTTTTGGTTATTCAATTAAACTGCAAATAGCGTTCCACTTGTTCTTTGTCGGAACTATCAATATTTGTACACAAGTATAGAGGTCTGTTGACTGAGTTATAATAAAATATAGTAAAACATTTATAGGTTATTTTATGAAATGCATACAATATATGCAATTTACGATTGTAGATAAGTACACTTCTAAAAGACGAATTTTTTAATCTGATGTCTATATGTCTATACTTTTAATTTTATAAATTCAAGATACATTTTAAGGACTATATAGGATGTACCAATTATTAGTATAGTTTTAAAGTTATATGTCGTAGCTAAGTTTGTTCTCACTATTTATTTTATTTAATGACAATTAAAATTATATCTTTGATATCACATAATATTGAATAACGGAAATCAATTAATTAATTAAAATAAATCCTGCTAATAATTATATTAGTAATATTGGTATTCTAATTTTCATTTGTTACTTTTCACTATTATCATTTGAATGTTACCAATGGAGAATTTGGACTTAATACAATTGTTAAAGGTACATAAAAAAAATTTTAAAATCGATTTAAATAAACCTAAGTAAGATCTACAACATATCCATTATAGATACCTACATTGTCTGTAAATATTTAAGTTTTATATTCATGAATAATGTATGCACCACTGATATTACTATTTTCATTATTTTTCAATAGGTTTAAAGGGGTTTCCCTTTGATATTTGAGACTACTTACAATTTTTTTATTCACGTGCTTTTCGTAAAAATGTAAACCCTATGTATAAAGTGATTATTTCTCAAAGAAAATCGTATTTTTATTTAAATTTGTATTTCATTAACGTCTTTGTGCGCATAATATTATTTTTACAAACGATACGATAATATCCTGCGATAGTTTGCTGTGAATAAAATTAGATTATTAAACGATTTTCAAATAAATTACTTTAATTCAGCTTTCACCAAGAACTTGGGGGAAAAAATATTATAAATTATTTATATACTACACGTGACACCATAAATATACCGCGAAAATTGAGTCTTTGCCAAACATTGATTTTTTCTGTAGGATCCTCTACGTACAAACATCGTGGTCTCTCCCGTCGATTTACCACGTTGGTCTGTTCAAGCTTTTCGGGAATAAAATATATAATATTTTAATCCTTTACACCCAGCTGCAGATCCATGTGTACTCCTCCATCATAATATCATCAGGAAGTGCACTGACTGTTGATCACGCGTGAAATCAAAGGTCATCATGATTTTAATCCCATCATAAAATATGACGTATTGATAAGAGCACACGGCTGAGTGGAAAACACTGCTGGCAATAATATACAGAGCACGAAAAACGCATATTATTATATACGACACGTTTGTATAAATAATATTATTATTGACACACAGTTGTACCTAAATAAATATACAACAATATATACGTATAGGTACCCGAGATCGGAATTCTTCCGTTCGATGATTTACCGTCGGTTTAATGCATTTTATTTTATGCCCTGTCGCACCAATAATATAATATATTAGTATTATATACGTTTTGTACAACTGAGCAACCGACAATCGACCAAAGCCACGTTTATAATCGTATTAACGTTGTGTGTACACTCTCATATGATATATATCGGCCAAATCAAAATTATTTTCGAAATCCGTCGGTTTTAATATATATGTATGTTGAATATGTGTATATGTTTTTGTGCTTGTGTTTTTTTTTATCGAGCTTTAGAAACGACAAAAAACATTATCATACTCTCCGTCGTTTTTCGAAATATTGATCGACCGTGTGTAATTAGACGTGAATACGACGAGTGGATGATATTTTATAACGACTTTTGAAGGAAAACTTGCTCAGAAAAAAATAAAAATAAAATAATAATATTCATATTATGCCCTCTAATATATTATAGGGAAACGACCTTTTAGGGTTGGAAAAATTAAAATTAAAAAAAAAAAATCGGAAAAAAAGGTCCATGTATTTATAAATCTCACAGAGTATACCATGCTATTTTTTGTTGACATATTATTACGAGTGAGCTTTGCAATATATGTATGGAATGGCCGAGTACCAAAGAAATTGTAATATACAAATAAATAATAGTGCCTGCAAATGGTACATGATAAATCTTATCCTAAATATATTGCTACGTTATAAGCGCTTGCATTTACATTTTTGACGTAGATGCTGTTTTTCTCCAGCACACGCAGTAAACGGATTTCATTAAAATAAGTAAAATTCCGTACATAACTGATAATATTAATACTGTTAAGTGTCGATATTATCAATACAATAGCTTTTTTATACAAAAAATTACCATGTGGAAAATTCTATTTTTTTCATTATTTTTTTATTTCTGTAATTTCGGTTTTGAAGTTTTTCATGTTTACGAGTGACAAGGCGATTTAAATTTAGACTAAAGACAAACAATTAATGGACTTTGTCAGAAATGACACAATGATTATATTATACTATAATGGTGTTTTCACTTTCTTGATTATTTTTCAAAATGGTACTTTTTTTTAAACATACAATTTAAATTAAGTTATTCTGCAAAGTATAAAATTGAATCTCATTCTAAGGTACCCATATCTTAATGAGATCATCTCAAACTAGGTTTAACAATTGCTATAATATACCTTCTCAAGTACTTAATCCCTGGCGCAATGTTATACTATATGTTTAAATTATAATATTATACAAATACAATATAGATTATATAGTTTTGACCTAAGTGCGATTGTCTGGCTGTGCGCTCTATATCTGCAATATCGCATTTAAGCGAATAATACTGTACTTTCGCTAGAATTAACTAATACTACCTATACTGACTACAGCTGCGTAGCTTCTACTTCCAGTTCGAATGTTTTATTCTATGACTAAATATTTAATGTACTCTACTTCCGAAGTATTTGCAAAGTGTTGCTTTTGAATTTAATTAAGAGCAAACATGAAATTGACACTGGAAAGGGTGAGCGGAGGCGCGATAAATAAACGCTGAGCTTTGAATAATAACTAATGTAAAATACATCGTCTCGTTTAGCAGTAAGTAATTTTTTATTATTTCGAAATGGCAAAATCCTATTTTATGAAACATCTATCCTGCTAGCCCCTTCCCGGGATCAGTCGCGTGCTGCAGTGCACTATAAGGACTCCACGAAGCACGCAGCTTAGTTCTCGTGTTCAAGAAGAAAGTTTTCTTCTTTTATTATTTTTATTATTATTATTATTATTATTACAAAGCCCCGTGTTTACGGTAAAAAAATAACCATAATCCACCAACAGCTTATACGGTAACGCGTAATAAATAACAATGTATTGTTCAAAATTTATGTATTTTTCAACGAGCGGCAAAGTTCAAAAAATATTGTTTGCAACCGTCGTCTCCGCTGGTTTTACATTTTAAGACGTGCAAAGTTTGAGCTCGGTTGTATACTTACTTTCTTTTGTAGGTGCACTTGATCCGATGTACAAACTACGAAATGATAACTTGTATTTACTATTTTGCATGCTCGACAAATACGATTTTAAATCATTTGTTTGGAATATAATATTTTCTTAAATCTCATTCGTATATAACATATATATAGCATTTCTCAAGAATTCAATATTCGTTTTGTCACAATTTCTTCGCCAAGGAGATTATTTTTCGAATTGTTTGTACAATTAGGTACATATAGTCATGGCATCGATGATTTCATTTTATATTTATTAATAAATAAAATATTGTTGATACAACGAATCGTAGATTATATATAATATTTTTTTTGAACGATTAGAACTCATTGTGGTTAACAAAATATGGGTTTATGGTAGGTATAAGAAAATCATAACTCAACCATAATTATTACAATGTGTATAAATAGGTAGGGCGTATGTTGTTTATTATAATTCGATAAATTTATTATAACGATATTACGAGTTAATAATTATTACATTTGTATTTACTGACCGAATCTAAAAAAAGCTCATGCTAACTTTACGGGAGGGGATGTGAAATTCGGGAAAGTTGTTTGGATGAATGACAAAAACGGAAAAAAAATCATAGGAAAATAATTGCCACACACAATTTATTGTATTAGCTTAGAATGGGTCATATGCCATATTGTGTAAATTAAAACTTCTTCCAAACAATAATAAATAAATAATTTGATAATAAATCTAATCAATGCATGGCCATTATTTACTGGTAATAGGATGGTAAACAGATATGTGAAATAATATTGGAATAATTTGTTAATTTAGAATTACATAATATGATATGATGACAAATAAATAATAATACGTCTTGAAATGTTGCCAAATATGGCAAATAATATACCTAAGGCAAATAAAGAAAATTAATCGACATATTGTTATAACCACCGAAGTCACAATAATAATAATAATAATATATTATTACACCTGATATATTATGCTTTTGGTGTATTTAAACCTTAAAGTAACATAAAAGATTTTGGAGGTATTAATAGTAATGGATTAACCGTGCGCCTACAATATTATGTTTACATGAATAGTCTGTATACTACGCAGTAGGAAAGTACTTATCTGAGTAATTCGTACCCATTATATATTTTAATATAATCCTTCAGATGCTTGGAATTGGAGTTCACCGATCGCGCAAAACTACTGCGTCGAGTAATGAGTAATGCGATTTTTATTCGCTGGTCACGTTGTAGGTACAATAATAATATATTATGAGCGGTACTGAGAAGGTATTAACGTCGAAGGTAGGTCCTCGATATAAGCTCGATTTGGATTAAAAAATCAAATTATGTATTTTCGCAGTTATTTTCTTTTGTGTTGCTGTTATTTAAATTCGACGACATAAGACGCCGACAACATATAATTATTATTATATTGTCATCATACGTGCGGAGTACCTACCTACTAATATCGCAATATAATAACGTCATTATGTTATTATATTATTATATAATCGTGTACACAATAGGTGTACCTACCCTAAATGTTATATGTGCATTATAATACTGTGCAGCGACAACGGTCGGTTCGCCGCCGATAAGTCTCTCTTCGCGCTCGACGAAAGGGGTGGCTGGCGTTGGCCGTACAAAAGAACTGTTTTTGAAAACAGCGGCGGCGTGGTCGTGGTGCTATAGAGGGTGAAGTTTGCGACGCGTTTTATTCGGTTCGCCGGGTCTGGCGACAACAACATAATAATATATATAAATGCATCGCCGCTTCCGTAGTTATACCTACCATATATATATATATATATGTATAATATCGCAAAGACTGCAACGAGGACGGTGGTTGAACCAAGAGGGAGAGGGGGAGGATGACGCTGCGAGGAGGCGTCGAGAACACGCACGCATACGAGCGCGGGAGAACTGCTGGGGGGGGGGGGGG